>NW_028162234.1:5000-12498 GCF_964263955.1 Coregonus lavaretus | reverse complement strand
GGATTACTGAGGCCTTTTAGCATGGATTACTGAGGCCTTTTAGCATGGATTACTGAGGCTTTTTAGCATGGATTACTGAGGCCTTTTAGCATGGATTACTGAGGACTTTTAGCATGGATTACTGAGGCTTTTTAGCATGGATTACTGAGGCCTTTTAGCATGGATTACTGAGGACTTTTAGCATGGATTACTAAGGACTTTTAGCATGGATTACTGAGGCCTTTTAGCATGGATTACTGAGGACTTTTAGCATGGATTACTGAGGCTTTTTAGCATGGATTACTGAGGACTTTTAGCATGGATTACTGAGGCTTTTTAGCATGGATTACTGAGGCTTTTTAGCATGGATTACTGAGGCTTTTTAGCATGGATTACTGAGGCTTTTTAGCCACAATATTCAAACTGAAGATGACTTTTGATTACTATATGTAGTAGAAAGTTTACATGGCATGGATTGTGTAAACTAACGTTCACAAACTTTTTCCCTTGTTGAACGCACATCAGATGTGATAGTATCCCATTTACATTTTTTACACATTCTTATCCAGAGAGACTTAATGGAGCAGTTAGGGTTGAGTGTCTTGCTCAAGGGCACATCAACAGATTTTTCAACTTGTCGGCTTGGGGATTCAAGCCAGCGACCTTTTGGTTAATGGCCCAACGCTCTAACCACTAGGCTACCTGACGCCATATTCCATAGTGCTCACCTGAAGAACAGGTAGAAGAGGTAGAGGTACTGACCTGAACAACAGGGAGTAGAGGTAGAGGTAGAGGTACTGACCTGAACAACAGGTAGTAGAGGTAGAGGTAGAGGTACTGACCTGAACAACAGGTAGTAGAGGTAGAGGTACTGACCTGAACAACAGGTAGTAGGGGTAGAGGTAGAGGTACTGACCTGAACAACAGGTAGTAGAGGTAGAGGTAGAGGTACTGACCTGAACAACAGGTAGTAGAGGTAGAGGTAGAGGTACTGACCTGAACAACAGGTAGTAGGGGTAGAGGTACTGACCTGAACAACAGGTAGTAGAGGTAGAGGTAGAGGTACTGACCTGAACAACAGGTAGTAGAGGTAGAGGTACTGACCTGAACAACAGGTAGTAGAGGTAGAGGTACTGACCTGAACAACAGGTAGTAGAGGTAGAGGTACTGACCTGAACAACAGGTAGTAGAGGTAGAGGTACTGACCTGAACAACAGGTAGTAGAGGTAGAGGTACTGACCTGAACAACAGGTAGTAAAGGTAGAGGTACTGACCTGAACAACAGGTAGTAGAGGTAGAGGTAGAGGTACTGACCTGAACAACAGGTAGTAGAGGTAGAGGTACTGACCCGAACAACAGGTAGTAGAGGTAGAGGTAGAGGTACTGACCTGAACAACAGGTAGTAGAGGTAGAGGTAGAGGTACTGACCTGAACAACAGGTAGTAGAGGTAGAGGTACTGACCTGAACAACAGGTAGTAGAGGTAGAGGTAGAGGTACTGACCTGAACAACAGGTAGTAGAGGTAGAGGTAGAGGTACTGACCTGAACAACAGGTAGTAGAGGTAGAGGTAGAGGTACTGACCTGAACAACAGGTAGTAGAGGTAGAGGTACTGACCTGAACAACAGGTAGTAGAGGTAGAGGTAGAGGTACTGACCTGAACAACAGGTAGTAGAGGTAGAGGTAGAGGTACTGACCTGAACAACAGGTAGTAGAGGTAGAGGTACTGACCTGAACAACAGGTAGTAGAGGTAGAGGTAGAGGTACTGACCTGAACAACAGGTAGTAGAGGTAGAGGTACTGACCTGAACAACAGGTAGTAGAGGTAGAGGTAGAGGTACTGACCTGAACAACAGGTAGTAGAGGTAGAGGTACTGACCTGAACAACAGGTAGTAGAGGTAGAGGTAGAGGTACTGACCTGAACAACAGGTAGTAGAGGTAGAGGTAGAGGTACTGACCTGAACAACAGGTAGTAGAGGTAGAGGTACTGACCTGAACAACAGGTAGTAGAGGTAGAGGTAGAGGTACTGACCTGAACAACAGGTAGTAGAGGTAGAGGTACTGACCTGAACAACAGGTAGTAGAGGTAGAGGTACTGACCTGAACAACAGGTAGTAGAGGTAGAGGTACTGACCCGAACAACAGGTAGTAGAGGTAGAGGTAGAGGTACTGACCTGAACAACAGGTAGTAGAGGTAGAGGTAGAGGTACTGACCTGAACAACAGGTAGTAGAGGTAGAGGTACTGACCTGAACAACAGGTAGTAGAGGTAGAGGTAGAGGTACTGACCTGAACAACAGGTAGTAGAGGTAGAGGTAGAGGTACTGACCTGAACAACAGGTAGTAGAGGTAGAGGTAGAGGTACTGACCTGAACAACAGGTAGTAGAGGTAGAGGTAGAGGTACTGACCTGAACAACAGGTAGTAGAGGTAGAGGTACTGACCTGAACAACAGGTAGTAGAGGTAGAGGTACTGACCTGAACAACAGGTAGTAGAGGTAGAGGTACTGACCTGAACAACAGGTAGTAGAGGTAGAGGTACTGACCTGAACAACAGGTAGTAGAGGTAGAGGTAGAGGTACTGACCTGAACAACAGGTAGTAGAGGTAGAGGTAGAGGTACTGACCTGAACAACAGGTAGTAGAGGTAGAGGTACTGACCTGAACAACAGGTAGTAGAGGTAGAGGTACTGACCTGAACAACAGGTAGTAGAGGTAGAGGTAGAGGTACTGACCTGAACAACAGGTAGTAGAGGTAGAGGTACTGACCTGAACAACAGGTAGTAGAGGTAGAGGTACTGACCTGAACAACAGGTAGTAGAGGTAGAGGTAGAGGTACTGACCTGAACAACAGGTAGTAGAGGTAGAGGTAGAGGTACTGACCTGAACAACAGGTAGTAGAGGTAGAGGTACTGACCTGAACAACAGGTAGTAGAGGTAGAGGTACTGACCTGAACAACAGGTAGTAGAGGTAGAGGTAGAGGTACTGACCTGAACAACAGGTAGTAGAGGTAGAGGTACTGACCTGAACAACAGGTAGTAGAGGTAGAGGTACTGACCTGAACAACAGGTAGTAGAGGTAGAGGTAGAGGTACTGACCTGAACAACAGGTAGTAGAGGTAGAGGTACTGACCTGAACAACAGGTAGTAGAGGTAGAGGTACTGACCTGAACAACAGGTAGTAGAGGTAGAGGTACTGACCTGAACAACAGGTAGTAGAGGTAGAGGTAGAGGTACTGACCTGAACAACAGGTAGTAGAGGTAGAGGTACTGACCTGAACAACAGGTAGTAGAGGTAGAGGTACTGACCTGAACAACAGGTAGTAGAGGTAGGGGTAGAGGTACTGACCTGAACAACAGGTAGTAGAGGTAGAGGTAGAGGTACTGACCTGAACAACAGGTAGTAGAGGTAGAGGTACTGACCTGAACAACAGGTAGTAGAGGTAGAGGTACTGACCTGAACAACAGGTAGTAGAGGTAGAGGTACTGACCTGAACAACAGGTAGTAGAGGTAGAGGTAGAGGTACTGACCTGAACAACAGGTAGTAGAGGTAGAGGTACTGACCTGAACAACAGGTAGTAGAGGTAGAGGTAGAGGTACTGACCTGAACAACAGGTAGTAGAGGTAGAGGTACTGACCTGAACAACAGGTAGTAGAGGTAGAGGTAGAGGTACTGACCTGAACAACAGGTAGTAGAGGTAGAGGTACTGACCTGAACAACAGGCAGTAGAGGTAGAGGTACTGACCTGAACAACAGGTAGTAGAGGTAGAGGTACTGACCTGAACAACAGGTAGTAGAGGTAGGGGTAGAGGTACTGACCTGAACAACAGGTAGTAGAGGTAGAGGTAGAGGTACTGACCTGAACAACAGGTAGTAGAGGTAGAGGTACTGACCTGAACAACAGGTAGTAGAGGTAGAGGTACTGACCTGAACAACAGGTAGTAGAGGTAGAGGTACTGACCTGAACAACAGGTAGTAGAGGTAGAGGTACTGACCTGAACAACAGGTAGTAGAGGTAGAGGTACTGACCTGAACAACAGGTAGTAGAGGTAGAGGTACTGACCTGAACAACAGGTAGTAGAGGTAGAGGTACTGACCTGAACAACAGGTAGTAGAGGTAGAGGTACTGACCTGAACAACAGGTAGTAGAGGTAGAGGTACTGACCTGAACAACAGGTAGTAGAGGTAGAGGTAGAGGTACTGACCTGAACAACAGGTAGTAGAGGTAGAGGTAGAGGTACTGACCTGAACAACAGGTAGTAGAGGTAGAGGTACTGACCTGAACAACAGGTAGTAGAGGTAGAGGTAGAGGTACTGACCTGAACAACAGGTAGTAGAGGTAGAGGTAGAGGTACTGACCTGAACAACAGGTAGTAGAGGTAGAGGTACTGACCTGAACAACAGGTAGTAGAGGTAGAGGTAGAGGTACTGACCTGAACAACAGGTAGTAGAGGTAGAGGTAGAGGTACTGACCTGAACAACAGGTAGTAGAGGTAGAGGTAGAGGTACTGACCTGAAAAACAGGTAGTAGAGGTAGAGGTAGAGGTACTGACCTGAACAACAGGTAGTAGAGGTAGAGGTACTGACCTGAACAACAGGTAGTAGAGGTAGAGGTACTGACCTGAACAACAGGTAGTAGAGGTAGAGGTAGAGGTACTGACCTGAACAACAGGTAGAAGAGGTAGAGGTACTGACCTGAACAACAGGTAGTAGAGGTAGAGGTACTGACCTGAACAACAGGTAGTAGAGGTAGAGGTACTGACCTGAACAACAGGTAGTAGAGGTAGAGGTAGAGGTACTGACCTGAACAACAGGTAGTAGAGGTAGAGGTAGAGGTACTGACCTGAACAACAGGTAGTAGAGGTAGAGGTACTGACCTGAACAACAGGTAGTAGAGGTAGAGGTACTGACCTGAACAACAGGTAGTAGAGGTAGAGGTACTGACCTGAACAACAGGTAGTAGAGGTAGAGGTACTGACCTGAACAACAGGTAGTAGAGGTAGAGGTAGAGGTACTGACCTGAACAACAGGTAGTAGAGGTAGAGGTACTGACCTGAACAACAGGTAGTAGAGGTAGAGGTACTGACCTGAACAACAGGTAGTAGAGGTAGGGGTAGAGGTACTGACCTGAACAACAGGTAGTAGAGGTAGAGGTAGAGGTACTGACCTGAACAACAGGTAGTAGAGGTAGAGGTACTGACCTGAACAACAGGTAGTAGAGGTAGAGGTAGAGGTACTGACCTGAACAACAGGTAGTAGAGGTAGAGGTACTGACCTGAACAACAGGTAGTAGAGGTAGAGGTACTGACCTGAACAACAGGTAGTAGAGGTAGAGGTACTGACCTGAACAACAGGTAGTAGAGGTAGAGGTACTGACCTGAACAACAGGTAGTAGAGGTAGAGGTACTGACCTGAACAACAGGTAGTAGAGGTAGAGGTACTGACCTGAACAACAGGTAGTAGAGGTAGAGGTACTGACCTGAACAACAGGTAGTAGAGGTAGAGGTACTGACCTGAACAACAGGGAGTAGAGGTAGAGGTAGAGGTACTGACCTGAACAACAGGTAGTAGAGGTAGAGGTAGAGGTATTGACCTGAACAACAGGTAGTAGAGGTAGAGGTAGAGGTACTGACCTGAACAACAGGTAGTAGAGGTAGAGGTACTGACCTGAACAACAGGTAGTAGAGGTAGAGGTAGAGGTACTGACCTGAACAACAGGTAGTAGAGGTAGAGGTAGAGGTACTGACCTGAACAACAGGTAGTAGAGGTAGAGGTAGAGGTACTGACCTGAACAACAGGTAGTAGAGGTAGAGGTACTGACCTGAACAACAGGTAGAAGAGGTAGAGGTCTAGCAGGCAGGGCAGACTGATCTTCATCACCACTGACTCCCCTAGAGGCAAGGTGGTGAAGGTGTGGCTCAGCATCCTCAGCAGAACAGCACTCTGGGGCAGGAGACTGGTCAGGGAACACAAAGACGTCGCCACCTACAGGCACAACCACACATAACACCAGCAGTAATATGTATTATATTGATATGATCATTTGATATGGCTGTTTATATTGATACATAAAGGGTGCCATCTGGGGCACTGTCCTATCTAAAGTAGTGTACTATATAGGGAATTGGGTGCCGTTTGGGACAAAGCCTGTGTCAAAAGTACCACACTGTATATTGAATATAGTGCCCTATGGGCCCGGGTCTAAAGTAGTGCACTATATAGTGAATAGGGTGCTGTTTGGCCCGTGTCTGACCTCAGTGATGAGCGCCCGTTTGGCGTAGGCGGCGGCCGAGGGATTCAGGCTCTTATAGCTGACCACCGTGAACAAGA
This sequence comes from Coregonus lavaretus, assembly GCF_964263955.1. Lineage (NCBI taxonomy): Eukaryota > Metazoa > Chordata > Actinopteri > Salmoniformes > Salmonidae > Coregonus > Coregonus lavaretus. The sequence continues at coordinate 6,190 of NW_028162234.1, read as the reverse complement.
TGGCTACCGTGGAGAGCTCCGAGCAGGGGATCCATCCTATAACACACACACACTGGTTAGCCTCTTATAGACACACACCACACACACACACACACACACTCACACATACACTCACACTCATACACCCTCACACACCACACACACACACACACACCTTTATCGGCGACAGGGAAGGAGAAGATGATGAAGAAGACAGATATCAGGAAGTAGAGGTAGGGTTCTAGATTGTTCCAGCCAAAGTTAGACTCTGCCTGCTCCACATCCAGGCCAGGCTCAAACCTGGTCAGCAGAGTTGTTAGGGCACTGAAGTTCTCCCACGCCTGGAGAGGAGGAGGAGGAGGAGGAGGAGGAAGAAGAGGAGGAGGAGGAGGAGGAGGAGGAGGAAGAAGAGGAGGAGGAGGAGGAGGAGGAAGAAGAAGATGAGAGAACAGAGGAGAGTTTAAAGTAAGAAAGGAAGAGATGAGAGAAGAGGAGAGGAGAGGAGAGGAGAGGAGAGGAGAGGAGAGGAGAGGAGAGGAGAGGAGAGGAGAGGAGAGGAGAGGAGAGGAGAGGAGAGGAGAGGAGAGGAGAGGAGAGGAGAGGAGAGGAGAGGAGAGGAGAGGAGAGGAGAGGAGAGGAGAGAGGAGAGGAGAGTGTATCGTTAGCTGAGCGGTACCTTGCTGCTCTGGAAGATGCGTAGCGTGCAGATCACCATGGAGATGAAGGAGAGGTAGAAGACGAGGAGGGGGATGAAGAAGGCAAACAGGTCAACAGTCAGATTACTGATGATGAAGAAGAAGATGAGCGCGTTGACGTGGTGCGTGGGGATCACCGTGCTCAGCCATTGGACGCCGGCGCGAGACGCCCAATCAATGAGCTGATCCTTCACCTCGATGACCGTGGTGATAGGGTACTGCAACACCTACAGATGGGGAGGGAGGACACGGGAGTAGGGGTGAGGGAGGAGGGGTGAGTATTTGAACCAGTATTTGAAGAGATGTTAGCTGATTGGGTGTGATGTCATACATCCCAGGAAGTGTGATTGGGTGTGATGTCACACTAACCAGGAAGTGTCGTCTGGTGTCCATCAACATGTCACTCCGGCCCATCCCCCACACACCCTTCTTAGGCTTCTTAGGGACCAGGCCACTCTGCTAATGTACACACACACACAGGAGCACATACACACACACCAGGAACACACACACACA
>NW_028162235.1:0-1000 GCF_964263955.1 Coregonus lavaretus | reverse complement strand
CTTGTATGTTGTGTATTGCAGATGTATTGAGGAAGTAGAAGTACTGTAGGTGTCTGGAAGAGAACTCACTGGAAGAACTTGAAGGCCTTGACTGTGTATCCAGTTCCAGAGAAAAGGTCCTTTAGGATGTCATCTGTTATAGATGGGCTGTTGGAAGGAGAGGACTGGGTTACAAAGGAAGGAATGTATATGATTAACATCATGTTTAGTATCTCTACTGCAATATGCTTTTCTGTTTGAATATAATTTCATGGAAATAATGCTTTTGAAAGCATATGGTTTCTAATCTACCAGCCCTTATCCTAATAAAACCTGGCTACTCTCTCGTGACCAGTGTTGGGATTCGTTACATTTAACAAGGGAGGGAGGAGGAGGTATAGTTGGAGAGGGGGAGGAGGGAGGAGGGAGGTATAGTTGGAGAGGGGGAGGAGGGAGGAGGAGGTATAGTTGGAGAGGTGGAGGAGGGAGGAGGGAGGTATAGTTGGAGAGGGGGAGGAGGGAGGAGGAGGTATAGTTGGAGAGGTGGAGGAGGGAGGAGGAGGTATAGTTGGAGAGGGGGAGGAGGGAGGAGGAGGTATAGTTGGAGAGGGGGAGGAGGGAGGAGGAGGTATAGTTGGAGAGGTGGAGGAGGAGGTATAGTTGGAGAGGGGGAGGAGGGAGGAGGAGGTATAGTTGGAGAGGGGGAGGAGGGAGGTATAGTTGGAGAGGGGGAGGAGGGAGGAGGAGGTATAGTTGGTGACGGGGAGGAGGGAGGAGGAGGTATAGTTGGAGAGGGGGAGGAGGAGGTATAGTTGGAGAGGGGGAGGAGGGAGGAGGAGGTATAGTTGGAGAGGTGGAGGAGGAGGTATAGTTGGAGAGGTGGAGGAGGGAGGAGGAGGTATAGTTGGAGAGGTGGAGGAGGGAGGAGGAGGTATAGTTGGAGAGGGGGAGGAGGGAGGAGGAGGTATAGTTGGAGAGGGGGAGGAGGGAGGAGGAGGTATAGTTGGAGAGGGGGAGGAGG
>NW_028162236.1:0-24327 GCF_964263955.1 Coregonus lavaretus | reverse complement strand
ATTTGCACAGGAGGCACGGAGCAGAGTAGAGATCAGGCTAAATTCCTTGGCCTTGCAAACATCAGAATAACAGTTAGACTGTAATGAGGTGGTGTTGAAGGAGTCAGGCGCAGGAGGGTAAATCACAGAATAACAGGCTTTAATCCACAAAATACAGGTTTACGCAGAAATGCGTCAAACATACTCCAGGGCACAAAACAGGCTCACTGGAAAATACAAGGCACACGGGAAAATACTCCCGTCGATACAAAATACACAAGCTCCACCGAGCTTCACTAACCTCCACAATAAACAATCACCCACACAGACAAGGAAGCAGAGGTAACACTTATACAATGACTAATGAGGGAATAAGGACCAGGTGTGTGTGATTGAAGACAAGACAAATGGAGTGATGATAAATGGATCGGCAGTAGCTAGTAAGCCGGTGACGCCGAACGCCGAAACCTGCCCGAACAAGGAGGGGAGGCACTCTCGGCAGAAGTCGTGACATAGACAGGAGTCCATGAAACCCAGACAGCAAACTGTGAGCTGTGTTTACCCTTAATGCAATGCAAGTGAGAAATCATGCTAGTTTATTACCCCAAGATGAGATGCCTATCACTCTGTCCTCAACCCCATGACCTCTGAACTATGCTATAAATACACATCGCTATGTCCTCCCTGGACTGTTCAACTCAATTTCAACCCACAGCATTCTCCCCTGTGAGCTGCATCAGTAATATCACAAATATGCACTGTAGCCTACTGTACAAAGGTTATGGGACATTATTTTGAGAGAAAATGTCCACTCTAGTCTGATTCAGGATGACACAGGTTCAATGTCAGTTCCCATAAAGAGTTTAGAGGAGGCTGGAGTTGTTTACAGTTATTTAACAATTATCAAAAGTTAAAGTTAAAGATGCACACAGCCATTAGTTTTGAAAGTGGGTCCCCGTTTTTTGTGTACTACGTCAAATTTTGCAATTTGTGTGATATGTTACAAATCCAATTTGTGCAATATGTTACAAATTTGTTGTGCTTAAGATCCCAGAGTGCTATCTTAGGATATCATGTTGATAGATGTGTAAGATGTAGTGTGCAGGATACATATAAAATAGGCAAGCGCTTTATTTTGGTCAGTTCTGTGGAAATTCCTGTCATGTTATTGTGTTTCTTTAAAAAAAAAAAAAAAAAAAGAAGCTTTCATTTGTTAGTATTATTTTTAATATTGTGAAGAATGTTGCTTGTTTTCAAAGTGATCAATGCAACAGAGTTGTCTGGACAGCTCCTGACTGGAACTAGATGGTGGTGGATCCATCCTACATCCGGACACATGAAACATATTAAATAGCGAATGCTCCCAATATCCTTATCATGTGCTCATGTTCTTTTTAATAAATATGGTTTGCCCATGAGAAAGGTTTGCTGTATGTACGATTCATTTTTCTGTTCTATTTTTGATTAGCAAAAAAAGGTTCAGGGGAAAGAGAAAATATTCTATTAGAGGAAATGTCTAAATTTCACATCAATAGCAAACTTGTTTCATTTTATGAAGCTCAAAGAGCCTCAGCATGCTCCCAATGGGAGTGATACTGATGCCAGCTGCCATTATTGATTTGTTTAAGCCACTGATTTTAGAGGCTTTGTGGTGAATGGTGACGCTGCTTGACATTGGCTGAGTCATACAATTCACTATTCAGACCACCTGTGTCTGTGTTTGAAAGGCTGTGGTATTTTCTGATCCTCCGTTTGAGCTTTCCCTGTCCTTTAGTCAGTTTTATGGTCAAATACTGCACATTTTTGACAGACATAGACCAGAAACCATACTTTCCATAAATGTTCTATTAATCAATTTGAAATGTTGTCCATAAAGGTTCACATTCACCCCAGTATGAAGACAGAAAAATGTATACTAAGACATTTGTTTATATGTTAATATTTAATTTTAACCAAACAGGAAACCGAATGTTTTTGGGTGCTCATGCAGTCATCAGGATTAGCTATTATCTTTCCAGTTCCTGCTTCTCCATGTTAAACCAGCTGGCACAGTCCAACGGGCCAGAGCCTCATTGGTTCATTGTTACAAGTTTCCAACACTTACCAAAGGAGTTATTTCTAGTCTTGGGATTATTAGTGCATTCATAACTGCACACTACATGACATTTGGACAGACAGTCACATGAATCTCCCGTTTTAGTCATTTGTCTTTAATTAGGTCTATAAGCCAGCCGCACAGTCATGCAACACTTGTATTGCTTGCATAATGTCACCAGGATTATGGCACCAATAAACCGACTCATTCATCTTTGCCCCCAATTGCTTTATTATATGGCTTTGTATTATATACAGTCAGGTTAGAAATACACATTAATTTGATTGTTAGTGTAGCCTACATACCTGTTTGTGTCACAGGATCAAGGGATTTCACATACTTGTCAACATGTCTACATCAAACTGGCAACCTGACGACTAGTGTATATGAATATGAATGTTATGACGTTGCTGTTGCCGTTCCCCTTTTCCATTTTATTTGGAGCCCTTTAAATCAAGCACCATGTAATTGTCAAGTAATAGACCCTACAACTCTTATTTGTTACTTTTTTGTTACGCTAATCAGTGTAATGGTTGTCATTGTACTTGTGAATATGGCCCAGTAATATCATATAATGCAGTGTAGGGGCTACCTTTATGTCTGTCGCTATCAAACAATTATTACTGATGTAATGGGCAATAAAGTATAATGGGATAAACAAAGTAGTATCTTTCCCATTTCAGGATGCCAGGTTGGGTTTTAGAAACCCTACACACTTGATAAAGCCTTTTTATACATTTAATGTGCAGGCTCTTAAGATGCTCTGACAGCATACATCATTATTAAAGATACTTAACCCTTGAGGGAAGTTGATTGTTTATTTGTTGACTGCGCCTCGGATTGCTTTATTCAGAACAGTCAGGGACCACAATAATGATTTGCTTGCTTTGAAATAATTAGAATAGGGCCAATGTATGGCCTATAGGACGGTCATACTGAATAGGAAATGATCGAAAATCTGGGAGACTTTGGACTTTGCTCAGAGGTCTTGAATGCAGAGAAGGGAACCCAGACTGTTTCTTAGTGAATCGCAAAATTGTAGGGCGTGTTAGGTTGTAAAAATATGTCATCCATTCAAATCAGTGTGAGACAGGAGGTTGTATTGTTCTGAGGTGAAGCAGTCAGCTTGTGGTTAAATAGAAATTCCTTTACAAGGCATTCTCCCTCCACTGTATTGGTGAGCAGGTCTGTGAAGTTGCCACTGTGCTCTTGTTAACGTGTTACTGTAAGACCACCTCGATCAGCACCACATTATAATGATATCGTATGCCATATTAGTAGGAGTTCTTGGATTTACACCCTTTTATGGTCTTGGTGAAAGTACAAGTCAACACCACTCAAATGGTTAGACAGGAATACCATCTACTGGGAATATTACTGAGGTTATTAGTGTTTATGTCTGTGGAGGTTTTAAAAACGTAGACATGAGAGGGACCTATAGGGATTTTAGAATTACCCATAAAGATACTGCATTCCAGATGGGAGGCCCAATTCAAACCTAACGATATATAACTTTAGCACTACCTTGCTGTTCCAAAACCCACTAGAGTCAATGTCCGTGACCCTTCAGAAATATATTTAGCATAATACAACAATACCCATCAAAATCCGTCTGTTTAAGCTAGAGATCTGTTTTTATGCATGGGCTGCCTTTCAATCCACCGCATCTGCCGACGTCGGCCTTCTGTATCTGCGGTGGAAGGTGGCAGAGCTACAGCGCTGTTTATTAGACCTGGAGACATCCCGAAAATCGGTCTTCTCATGAAAACGTCTGTAGTGTCCGAATGGTTTGGGCTAAAAACCCCTCTATGGAAATATGAGACTCTCTCGAACACGATGGTGCTCTCCGTTTTGCTCTACAACCCCCACAAGCGTCATGGGACTCGTCTGAAGCACAGGAGGCTGCTGAGGGGGAGAACGGCTCATAATAATGGCTGGAACAGAGTAAATGGAATGGCATCAAACAGCTGGGATACCATTCCACCAATTCCGCTCCATCCATTACCATGAGCCTGTTCTCCCCAATTAAGGTGCTTCCAACCTCCTGTGGTCTGAAGGTAACCTGGTACCAGACCGGAAAATGAATGGAAGTGAATAGGGCATTTCCACGTCAAAGGTATACGGGTAATTCCACAGTATATATTTTTTCCTTTTTTTTCTAGCTTTCTTATATCTCTCACATATAATACAGACACTTCAAAACATATTTCCTTTTTATTTATTTTTGGACTATCTGTTTTTCCATGTATGAGTCTGTTATTCAATGCGTTTCTATTGGCTAATAGCAGTAAGGCCAAATTCAATGTTTCATCAAATCATTTTTAAATATATTTTTAAAAAATATCTACAGGGGTCCTAAAATTGACCATTTTTAAACAATTCCATATGTTAGCTTAGTTGAAACCCAGCCCCGGGCTCTTAGACCTTCTGGTTTTTTTATGTCACTTTTTTTTGGATTTCTTCCACTTTGACATGCAAACAATAAATGGGATATATACAATAGATTGTATTACTATAGTGGTGAGGGTGCTTTGGAGTGTGTGTGTGTGTGTGTATAAATTATACTTCTGAATTGAATGTGTGGCTTTTCAGTAGTCAAGGCAATGAGCATACCTTAGGCAATAAGCATAACTTATTTTGGAATGAGAGGGTACCAAGTTCTGAATGGGACCGCTTTAGTTGTTCCATCACCACAATCCCTTCAACAATAGCCACATTTCCAAAACCACTCTAAGGTGTCTTCAGCCAGGTCATCAAAATCCGCCCTTGCGTTCAAGCCCAGAGGTGCAGTTTAACTTTTTTGAATTTGTAAAGGCTCTGAGTCAGAATATTGAGGCCTACAATGAGTTTATTCCTATCAAAGCACTTCTGGAAAGTCCAGTGTTTTTATTGGCCCTACTCCTGTAGCTGGTATTCTATCAACAGAAGAGTCATTCTCTAATATTAGCAGCTCTAGGTAATACTGTTGAAACACACTACTACAGTTTATTGCTAGTTTGAACATTTGGTGATCGCTTCAATCTGAGTGTTTGCTTTAGTGAATGGTTTGACATTCATCTCAGGTGTTGTATTTATACCTGCTAAAGCATTTTCAAGCCCCATGTTTAGCTTCTTTCTGTTTTCTAAAATCTCCTGCACTCTTTTTGGTGCCCTGAACCGTATGTCATTGACATTCGGGGGGCAAAGGTCTATGAAATATAATCTAATGATTTCTATTATAATTAATCAATATCATTCTGATAAACAACCTGAGAGGGGTTTTAGAAAGTCAGTCATAGCAGAAACTTCTCTCTGTAATCTCTCCCCATGACTTGAGTGGATTATTGGTTAGCCTACAGATTCCATAATCAATCATTATACTCTCCTAATTAATTTTAAATAGTTGTTCTATACTTAGAGGAAATAATGTCTGTTTTGGGGTATAAAGAGACACTCTGGAGGCATGGCTGCACACTGTATCCACATGATGTGCATTATTAATGGTTTGGCAAATTGCTATTTTAATACTCGGCTGCATCCACATGCCCAGAGCAGAGCTGAGGGCGTTGGTGCCGAGCAGGAGAACTCAGTAAATATGACATCAGGAGGAGCACAAAGAAGAGCCCCAAAACCATCATTAAACCCAAATTAGCATTTAAATTACATTGGAAATCCATCAGGGAGAGTGTGTGTAGTCTTCAGTATAATGAGAAAGCTTCCTTGAAATGATGCTGCTTTTTTGGCATGCGACACTCCCCACCCACCTCCAACAGTAACAGGCTGGCTTCTACCTGACACACATGGGTCCCTCTGTGCATTAGTCCACAGAGTTAGATTAGGGAAAAGTTGAAAGGAAAGTGTCTTAAATGTGTTGAGTCGTAATATATTAAATATCATTATATCATGGTAAGTGAAAAGTTATGAATATCAGAAAATTGTTAATAGTGATTGAATGAATATAGAAATTTAGTAAAGGGGACACTTGAAATCAGAGATCAGTCAGAGGTCGAAATGATACGCTGTCTGGGACAAACCTCAGTTCAGGAACAGGAAGCAGCCAATGGTTTGGAAATATGTGGCAAGTGTGAGTCTGGTAAGAGGTCAGAGGTCAGACGTCATGTTCCCTGATTAGGATGGGGGATTAATGAGCTCTGTACCAACATGAGAAACCTGACCCAGATGGCAAGGTGTCCTCCACAACACACCGCTGGACCACCGTCAGTCAGACTCTTAGCTCTCAAATATGATAAACATTGGCTGCAGTCTGGAAACTCAGTAATGATGATCTTATTTCCAGCATCAACTAACAGAGGTCGGAGTTGCACTCAGATGAGACTACAAAGACACATCCTAACTTGTGAGATTTCACTTTTACATGTATATATGGCTGTATATATGGCTTTTGACATATGGGTTTTGTGCATAATATTTCAGTTAGTGTGGAACTTTTCAAAGACTGAAGATATGGTGTGATGGAAAAGCAGATGAGACAGACATTATCTACAAAACACATTGGAGTTTGAAATGTGTAATTGTAAAAGAGAATGGGTGATTTAGATCAAAGGGTGTTAGTATTTAACTGGTCTTCATCTTAAAATGAAAGAAATTTCTCTCTGCTCCTCAAAAGGTTTTTGATATCTGGTTATTATAGGATAAGTAATTAAGCACTTTGACACCTTTGACCTCACCACTCAGAAGTTCCAATTATACCTACAGTATAATGTATGAAATGGGTATACATTATGTCAGTTCTTAAATTATTAATGTAAGCAAAGAAACGTAGCTTGGGCACATTGTGTTAGCAAACACATTTGACATTTTTTCAGACAGACTGGTAATGAAGTCAAAGAATGCTGCAAGGCTCACTCTGTCAGATGTGTTTGTATGGTGAAGAAAAGGGATGAACACATTATAAAATCACAGGATCTCAAACGTCAAATACATCAGGCTCATACCGAATGGTTTTCACTTATTAAAATAGAAGAGAAATAAAGAAATTCTGAAAATGATCTTGAAAGTGACAAAACTTGTTTAATGAAAACAAGAGCAGAATGGTCTGTGATGCGACTGTAGACAAAACCCTGTCTGCTCTACCTTTTCTTTCCCAAATTGATACAGTCCAGACTCCATGCAGACAGTCCAGACTCCATGCAGACAGTCCAGACTCCATGCAGACAGTCCAGACTCCATGCAGACAGTCCAGACTCCATGCAGACAGTCCAGACTCCATGCAGACAGTCCAGACTCCATGCAGACAGTCCAGACTCCATGCAGACAGTCAGCCAAACTAGCAGCACTCAGTGTTGGTATCCTTCTGCTGGTTTAACAGTGCTGCAGCTGACACAGTTTCAGTGTGCTGACTATTGTTTATCTGTGTGTATTGAGCTCGTTCTGTGGCAGGTCCATTCTTGTCTGTGTGTGTGGATTGTGTGCACGTGTGCAATGTGTGTGTGCGCAGCATGTGTGGGTTTGTAACATATACATGTGTGTAGTGTGTCTGTCTGCGTCCTCAATGTGTCTGGAGAGAGACCACCTGTGAGAGTTCCACTCCGTCTGGAGGATATGGAGTCAGAGACCCCCGCTGGACAGTCTCTCCACCTAGAGCGTTGAATGACGCTATACCGGCCCATACCGTCCCTTTGAGAAAGCCATTAGCCTCATGTGTTTCCTTGTAAATATTGCCTTTCACGCACATCAGAGATGTCAATTTTCGAGCTGAACGGCCCAGTGATGCTAACTGATGTGTTTGTGTGTGGAGCCAGGTGTTTATTGCGGACTGCTACACATCACTTCATTCTAAACCAAAAACACATATCAGAGTGGGGTCCTTCTTCGAGACCTGCCTGCTGCCTCGGGGCTCAGAGGAGAATCAATCAGATCAGCTCTCAAGGTGGAAGGGTGTCATCGGTTGTCAGTTCTAATCAAACCTTACATCAGTGTTTCATTCATAAACAACAGTAACAATTGTTTATGTATGAATGAGAAGAGATTATCTTAATATCACACGGTCAGTTTTAATGTCAACAGTACTACAAGGTACTTGTACTTTGTTTACTGTGAGCCAGCAACAAACCATTTGAATTATTCAGGCTTAGTCATAGTAAGGCAAAACCAGTGGCAGAATGAGAGAAAAATGGATTATACTGCAGATGAAGCAGAGCACTATGGACCTTGGTCATTTAATCTCATACATTTGTGGAGATAATTAGAATGAGTTGCACAAACCATAGCATCATTATCATCATCAACCCACTGACCTCCTCAGTCCAATGTCCAGTTGTCTGGGGTGCATCCTCATTCTGTTCAGAATCCTTTCAGAAGCCTGTGATGATGTCCTGAGCACTACTGAAGTTCATGAAAAGGGTTTACTATATTTCTGGTATATTCAGTAGAACTGCAATTGCACCAATCAAACACAATGTGAACTGTGGAATATTTAAACTCATTTTTACATTACAGTTTAGTCATTCAGCAGACACTCAGTAGTGAGAACATACAGTTTCATACTTATTTTTTCTCGTACTAGTCCCCCGTGGGAATCGAACCCACAACCCTGGCCTTGCAACTGAGCGACACGGGACCTTGTATAAATTGTATTTGAATAATGTTTTCAGAAATCAAACTGACACGATTACAAGAAATGGAGATACATTACACACACCTACATTATTACTCAAGAGGTAATCCTTCTGACGACAGAGTATGGAAATACTCTGTATAATGAAAATATTCATATTATGTAAGTACAGTCCATAGGGATATATTTACACACTGTACAGGGCAAGGCCCAAGTGGCCAGATGCAGTCACGGTCAATGCAGATGTGCAACACTGTGACAAGTCATCTGGAGATTTTCCTTGTCCATTTCCCAAAAGGGAATTGCTGATATTTTAATACATGGAGAACATATCAGCGATGGTACAGATATATATTTATCTGTTCACTCCACTAAAGGTGAAAAAACAGAAGTGAAGTGTCCTCTCCGCATCTTTAACCACTACCTCCTGCTGTTGCTTGTGTTGCAGGACTGCTGCATAGCCCCTGTGGCAGCCTGTTGTATTCATGTATCCCAAAAGGAGACGTGAACGCAATGAATTTCTTGAACAAAATGGGATTATGTGACCCAACCAGTAATGCAAACAATAGCTCATACGACTATGGCAAGTGAAAGCATAATACAATATCTGCTACATTATTCTTGCATGCGCTTAAACAATGAAGCACAATCATTTAGCATTGGCTCACATGAAGTGTCATATTCATATTAATTCCATTCAGTAAATCCAAGGCTATGTTCTGCCTATAATGTTGTTGAATCCACATGCTGTTAGTGGATATGTTATTGTAGAGTAATTAGAGGCATATTTTCATTTAGATTTTTTTGTTACAATGATTAAAGAACACTATTTTATTTTCCTCTGTCTCCTAAATCAATTAAATCATAGGTTCAAAATCTGTGCAGTTGTTCAACAATAAATCGCTGTTGACAGCCTTACAAAATGTGGTGTAGTGAGTAATTTCCGGGGCATATCTGACTGAATCCTAACTGCCTGAGTAACCTCTATTTCTCCTTGTTTCATAGGGAGTTTCTGCATTTATGGGTACATGAATCTAAGTTCCGGGGGCCCGATGCCTGTGATGGAGGAAGTAGATATCAGCAACAGTGAGAGGTAAGGACAGTACACTCCATCCATGAACACATGACTCTTATGGTAGTCAATGGAATGGAATTAGGAATCCTTGATAGCATCAGCATGAAAAGGGATAACGGTTAAAATGAAAAGGTAAATTCATAATTCTTTCATTCATTCAGGTGTTGGCACACGTACAGGAGTGGCTAGGTGTCATACACGCATAAGGTAGCGTGAGGGATGGTGGTGCTATGGGTAGTCTAAGCCTGCGTCCAAAATGGCTTCCTATTCCCTACATCAGTGGTTCTCCAACCTCTCCTCTGGGACCCCCAGACATTTCATCATGTTGTTGTAGCCCTGAACTAGCACACCTGATTCACCTCGTCAAGGGCTTGATGATTAGTTGACAAGTTGAATCAGGTGTACTAGCTCTGGAATAGTTCAAATACATGGTATGGCTGGGGGTCCCCGAGGAGAGAACCACTGACCTACATCATGTACTACTTTTGACCAGAGCCTATAGGGCTCTGTGCACTATATAGTGAAAGGAGTGCCATTTGGGACGCAGACTATAGTCCTTGGGGAAGGACATGCACTGTGAACAGCTCTGCAGGAACCAGAGGCTTCTTACCCGGGAATCATCTTTCCCTGTTTTTGTATTTTATATCTGGTTGCCTTCTCACTGTACTCATGTGGTATCCTGTGACAGGCTTCCTATTAGGAGGAATGGTTTCTATAGAAAATAGCATTACACAGAACATAAACCTTAAATGACAAGAGTATATGTTACAAATAGACCCATTGCCCTCTCGACCTGGTCATCTTTTTTGACTGTATGACATATAAATAATTGTATACATGGCTGGTATTAGAAATAGCTGGCATCGAAAAAATGCGCTTGCAATGGCTTTCCAGAATCATGTGTACAGTAGAAAACGTGGCAGGGCTTGCAAATTATCACGGATTACTAAGGGAAACCCAGCCGCGAGCTGTCCGGTGACACGAGCCTACCAGACCAGCTAAATACCTTCAATGCCCACATCGAGGTCTGTAATACCTACATGTTTCAAGCAGACCAGCATAGTCCCTGTGCCCAAGAACGCCAAGGTAACCAGCCTAAATTACTATTGCCCGTTAGCACTCACATCTGTAGCCATGAAATGCTTTGAAATTCTGTTCATGGCTCACATCAACACCACCATCCCAGACATCCTGAACCCACTCCAATTCGCATACCACCCCAACAGATCGAAAGATGACAAAATCTCTATTGAACTCCACACTGCCCTTTCCCACCTGGACAAAAGGAACACCTACGTGAGAATGCTGTTCATTGACTACAGTTAAGCGTTCAACACTATAGTGCTCTCCAAGCTCATCACTAAGCTAAGGACCCTAGAATTAAACACTTACCTCTGCAACTGGATCCTGGACTTCCTGACGGGCTGCCCTCAGGTGGTGAGGTTAGGCAACAAGATGTCCGACAAGCTGACCCTCAACACAGGGGCCCCTCAGGGGTGTGTGCTTTGTCCTCTCCTGTACTCCCTGTTCACCCACGACTGAGTGGCTGAGCACGACTCCAACACCATCATTTAGTTTGCTGACGACACAACGGTTATAGGCCTGATCACCAATGACGATGAGACAGCCTATATGGAGGAGGTCAGAGACCTGGCAGTGTGGTGCCAGGACAACAACCTCTCCCTCAACGTCAGCAAGACAAAGGAGCTGATCGTTGACTACAGGTCGAGAGCTTCAAGTTCCTCGGTGTCTACATCACTAAGGAGCTATCATGGTCCACACACATCAACACAATCGTGAAGAGGGCAGGACAATGCCTCTTCCCACTCAGGAGGCTGAAAAGATTTGGCATGGGCCCTCAGATCCTCAAAAAGTTATACAGCTGCACCAATGAGAGCATCTTGACTGGCTGCATCACCGCTTGGTTTGGCAACTGCTTGTCATCCAACCGCAAGGCGCTGCAGAGGGTAGTGCACACGGCTCAGTACATTACTGGGGCCGAGCTCCCTGCCATCCAGGACCTATACCAGGCGGTGTCAGTGGAAAGCCCTAAAAATTATCAAAGACTTCAGCCACCCAAGTCATAGACTGTTCTTGTCAAGGTGTGCTGTAGGTGTAGTGGCGGAATCAATTGCAGGACGCAGACGGATAATCCAACAAACTTGTATTGAGCCGAAAACACGGCAAAACGGACAACTCTTGCCCGAAGGCGAAATACGCACGAAGGCGAAAACGAAACAGAACAGCGCACAAACAGGTGCGTAACTCCAGCGCAGTGGAGAGAAGCTCAACCGAGCGAAAACACATCTGACACAAAACAATATTACACAACACCTGACACACACAACGGGAACTAAATAGGACACTAATGACACTGAATGAAAACAGGTGTGACAACACTTAGACAGAAGCAAACGAACATGAAACATACAACGGTGGCAGCTAGTACTCCGGAGACAACGAACGCCGAAGCCTGCCCGAACAAGGGAGAGAGGCAGCCTCGGCCGAAACCGTGACAGTACCCCCCCCTTGACGCGCGGCTCCAGACGTGCGCTGACTCCGGCCTCGGGGACGACCCGGAGGACGCGGAGCCGGGCGCGTCGGGTGTCCACGATGGAATTCCGTCAGGAGAGACGGGTCCAAAATGTCTCCCCTCGGCACCCAGCACCGCTCCTCCGGACCGTACCCCTCCCACTCCACTAGATACTGGAGACCCCCCATCCGACGTCTCGAATCCAAGATGGACCTCACGGAGTACGCCGGTGCCCCTTCGATGTCCAATGGGGGCGGAGGAGTCTCCCTGATCTCACTGTCTTGGAGTGGGCCAGCTACCACCGGCCTGAGAAGGGACACATGGAACGAGGGGTTAATACTTTTATATTCAACAGGTAGCTGTAATTTATAACACACCTCGTTCAACCTTCCCAGGACTTTAAATGGCCCTACAAACCGCCGACCCAGTTTCCGACAGGGCAGGCGGAGGGGCAGGTTCCTGGTAGAGAGCCAGACTCGATCACCAGGTGCGTACACCGGTCCCTCACTGCGGTGGAGATCAGCGCTCGCCTTATGACGTCGGAGGGCCCGCTGCAGGTGGACGTGTGCAGCGTTCCATGTCTCCTCCGAGCGCCTCGCCCACTCATCCACCGCAGGAGCCTCGATCTGGCTCTGCTGCCAGGGTGCCAGAACCGGCTGGTAACCTAACACGCATTGGAAAGGGGTTAGGTTAGTGGAGGAATGGCGTAGGGAATTCTGGGCCATTTCGGCCCAGGGAACGTACCTTGCCCACTCCTCCGGCTGGTCCTGGCAGTATGTTCTAAGAAACCTGCCCACATCCTGGTTTACACGTTCCACCTGCCCATTACTCTCCGGGTGGTAACCCGAGGTGAGGCTCACCGAGACCCCCAACCGCTCCATAAAGGCCCTCCAGACTCTGGAGGTAAATTGGGGACCCCGATCAGACACAATATCCTCGGGTACCCCGTAGTGCCGGAACACATGGGTGAACAGGGCCTCGGCAGTTTGCAGGGCGGTAGGAAGGCCCGGCATGGGGAGCAAACGACAGGCCTTAGAAAACCGGTCCACAACGACCAGTATGGTGGTATTCCCCTGTGAAGGAGGAAGGTCAGTAAGGAAATCCACCGAGAGGTGGGACCATGGTCGTTGTGGCACGGGCAGGGGTAGTAACTTACCCCTAGGCAGATGTCTAGGCGCCTTACACTGGGCGCACACCGAGCAGGAGGAAACATAAACCCTCACATCCCTTGCCAACGTGGGCCACCAGTACTTGGCACTAAGACAGTGCACTGTCCGGCCGATACCCGGATGTCCAGAGGAGGGTGACGTGTGAGCCCAATAGATCAATCGATCCCGAACCTCGAGCGGAACGTACTTCCGACCCTCCGGGCACTGTGGTGGACTAGGGTCGGTGCGTAACGCCCGCTCGAGTTCAGCATCGACCTCCCACACTACCGGTGCCACCAGACACGACTCCGGCAGTATGGGAGTGGGCTCCACGGACCTCTCCTCCGTGTCATACCGCCGAGACAGCGCATCTGCCTTACCATTCTGTGACCCAGGGATGTACGTGATCTTAAAAGTAAACCTGGTCAAGAACATATTCCATCTTGCCTGGCGAGGGTTCATCCTCCTCGCCGCCCGGATGTACTCCAGGTTACGGTGGTCCGTCAAAATGAGGAAAGGGTGTTGAGCCCCCTCAAGCCAGTGCCTCCACACCTTTAAGGCCTGTACCACGGCTAACAGCTCCCTGTCCCCTACGTCATAGTTCCGCTCCGCCGGACTGAGCTTCTTAGAATAAAAAGCACAGGGGCGGAGTTTAGGTGGCGCGCCAGCCCGTTGTGAAAGCACGGCTCCTAGACCGGCCTCTGACGCGTCCACCTCTACCTGGAACGGCAAAGAGGGATCCGGATGCGCCAGCACCGGGGCCGAGGTAAACAGGTCCTTCAGCCTCCCAAACGCCCTGTCCGCCTCGGCCGACCACTGCAGACGCACCGGACCCCCCTTCAACAGAGACGTGATGGGAGCTGCCACCTGTCCAAAACCCCGGATAAACCTCCGGTAGTAATTCGCAAACCCCAAAAACTGCTGCACCTCCTTCACAGTGGTTGGTGTTTGCCAATTACGCACGGCCGACACCCGGTCTACCTCCATCTTCACCCCTGACGCAGACAACTGATACCCCAAAAAGGAGACCGACTCCTGGAAAAACAGACACTTCTCTGCCTTCACATACAGGTCGTGCTCCACCAGCCTCCGCAACACTCTGCGCACCAGGGCCACATGCTCGACACGGGTAGGCGAGTACACGAGAATGTCATCAATGTACACAACCACCCCCTGCCCCTGCATGTCCCTGAAGATCTCATCCACGAATGATTGGAAAACTGACGGAGCGTTCATCAACCCGTATGGCATGACCAGATACTCGTAATGGCCCGAGGTGGTACTAAAGGCTGTCTTCCATTCATCGCCCTCCCTGATGCGCACCAAGTTGTATGCGCTCCTGAGATCTAATTTTGTGAAGAAACGCGCCCCATGCAACGACTCAGTCATGGTCGCAATCAGCGGGAGTGGATAACTGTACTTCACCGTAATCTGATTGAGACCACGGTAATCGATGCACGGGCGCAAACCACCATCTTTTTTCTTCACAAAAAAGAAACTCGAGGACGCAGGGGAAGTGGAAGGCCGTATGTATCCTTGTCTCAGAGATTCGTCTATGTAAGTCTCCATAGCTTTCTTCTCCTCTTGAGACAGAGGATACACATGGCTCCGTGGGAGCGCAGCTCCTGCCTGGAGGTCTATCGCACAATCTCCCTGCCTATGGGGCGGCAACTGCGTCGCCCTCGCCTTACTAAACGCAATAGCCAAATCCCCATACTCAGGTGGAATGTGCAATGCGGGCACCTGGTTTGGACTCTCCACCGAGGTAGCCCCTACGGAAACGCCCAAACATCTACCCACACACTGAGCAGACCACTCCATCAGAGCCCTCTCCTGCCACGAAATGGATGGGTTATGGGTACTCAACCAGGGGATGCCCAGCACCACCGGATACGCAGGAGAGTCAATCAGAAATAGCTGAATCATCTCCTGATGACCCCCCTGCGCACACATCCTAAGTGGCGCCGTGACCTCCCTGATCAAGCCCGTACCCAACGGACGGCTATCTAGGGCATGAACGGGGAAAGGAACATCAACAGGAAGAAGGGGAATCCCTAACGCTAAACAAAACTTTTTATCAATAAAATTCCCAGCCGCGCCTGAATCTACCAGCGCCTTATGCTGGGAATGAGGTGCTACCTGTGGAAAACGCACAGGCATACAAAAATGTGCAACAGAGAGCTCTGGGTGAGTGGGGCGCCTACTCACCTGGAGGGAATCCCCAGTGCGGGACCTGTCGTCCTCTCCCCTAGGAGGCCATCCCCAGCACCTAGCCGCGGTGTGTCCTCCCCGACCACAGTTGGTGCAAGGGATGGACCCCCTAGCAAGCCGACCCCTCCTCTCTCTAGCGCCAGCACCCCCGAGCTCCATGGGGCACGGCTCGGAAGCGCTGGAGGGTGAAATGGACGGACCCCCCTCGGAACGCCCGCGGGTAGCTAGCAGGTTATCCAGCCTGATGGACATGTCGACCAACTGGTCGAACGTGAGGCTGGTGTCCCTACAGGCCAGCTCCCGACGGACGTCCTCTCGTAGACTACACCTGTAGTGATCGACGAGGGCCCGATCATTCCACCCTGCATCTGCCGCTAGAGTACGGAATTCGAGGGCGAACTCCTGAGCACTCCTCCTCCCCTGCCGAAGGAAGACCAGACGCTCCCCCGCCGCTTTCCCCTCCGGGGGATGGTCAAACACCGCCTTGAAGCGGCGGGAGAACTCGCTGTACGTGATGGTGTCCGCGTCGATCCTCCTCCACTCCGCGTTGGCCCACTCCAACGCCTTCCCGGACAGGCAGGAGATCAGGGCGGACACGCTCTCATGTCCCGAGGGCGCCGGATGCACGGTGGCCAGGTACAGCTCCACCTGGAGAAGGAAACCCTGGCACCCGGCTGCGGTCCCATCGTAAGCCCTCGGGAGCGAGAGTCGGACTCCTCGGGTTTCTGGTGCGGGACTAGGCTGACTGGCCGATGGTGCTGGCACGGAGGGTGGCGGTGGAGGCGTCCCCCAGCCTCGGATGGTGGTGATCACCTCCTGCAGGGCGGTCCCCATCTGCAGGATCTGGTCCCCTTGCTCCCGGACCCTGTCCTCCAGAGTCGCCTGGGCTGCTGCGGCTCCTGCTGATTCCATAGGTGGTGTAATATTCTGTCAAGGTGTGCTGTAGGTGTAGTGGCGGAATCAATTGCAGGACGCAGACGGATAATCCAACAAACTTGTATTGAGCCGAAAACACGGCAAAACGGACAACTCTTGCCCGAAGGCGAAATACGCACGAAGGCGAAAACGAAACAGAACAGCGCACAAACAGGTGCGTAACTCCAGCGCAGTGGAGAGAAGCTCAACCGAGCGAAAACACATCTGACACAAAACAATATTACACAACACCTGACACACACAACGGGAACTAAATAGGACACTAATGACACTGAATGAAAACAGGTGTGACAACACTTAGACAGAAGCAAACGAACATGAAACATACAACGGTGGCAGCTAGTACTCCGGAGACAACGAACGCCGAAGCCTGCCCGAACAAGGGAGAGAGGCAGCCTCGGCCGAAACCGTGACAGTTCTCTCGGCTACCGCACGGCAATAGCCAAGTTATCGTTACTCATTGTGGATTTATTCCTCATGTTATTATCTTTCTATTCTTTTTCTATTTTTCTCTCTGCATTGTTGGGAAATAAGCATTTCACTGTTAGTCTACACCTGTTGTTTACGCAGCATGTGATAAAAAACAATTTGATTTGATTTGAAACGTGTGTAGGAAACATATTCTCTAGAGTCTGCTTTCATAGACAGTGTGTTCATTCAGCTCATGTTGATGTGGTCCTGATAAGCTGAAACCTATCGAAGAATGAGACAACAACAACAACCATGGGTCCAGCCTGAGGTGCTGAATCGCTATAGGAATGTGGCTAACAAAACTGTCAAAATCTCCATTGATAAATGCATGTCCCCTGGGGCTCAGCTAGCAAACTATTATCAGCTCAAGCAGCGGCGAGAAGACAGAGGTAGAGGAGGGCTGAGTGTTCCATTAGACATTGTTTAGGACACATTTTTATTCATGTCTGGTGGCATGATTTATGGCATCTGTCAGTGATATCAGAGTACACCACATGTACGGTATTGTCATTCCTTTTTCTACTTATTTATTTAAGTTCTTTGGGAGAGTCACTCTCAATTTTTCAGAAATGGGTTAGCAATGAAAAATGAACCCATCTAAGACATTTGGTAGTACAAGAAGCTAGTGTTGTGAAAAAGTTTGAACACAGACTAACAACTTTGCTGCGATTCATCATCATTCCTGTTCAGATCAATTACAGATCTAGGATCTTAATTTGAGCCAGTTTGCTACAGCAGGAAAATAATCCTGCAGCAACAGGAAATGTTAATTATTATGTGGCGGTTATTAGGGGTTTATACAGTTTTCGTTAGGGTAAATCAAGTCTGACATTTTAAAGTGGAAATTATAAACTTTAGAAGCCTTTTTAAACCTCGAATACACTACAAGTTTACATTTTAGCAAGAAAATAGTGATCAAATTAAGATCCTACATCTCTAACTAAGGTGTTGGTGACAAGTGAAGTTATGCAATGGTCTGCTGCATGTTTTTATTCCAGATGTATTTGATACAGCCTCTCAGGACTGCAACTGTATTATAAAGCCTTACTGTATTACTGAGTGAATGTTAATGATCTTGCAGATAGAGACACACACTAATGCCTGTCTAACCACTGTGACTTCCCTGTGTTCAGATTATTGACATTTAACTGGTTGGGTTGCCGCACCTGGAGGGGGGATTATTTGTGAGTTAATCAGAGTAAAAGACTAGAGGTAGATAATAGTACGCTAATACAGTAACTCTATCCCCTGACAGTATGTGCTGCTCATAATATTACAGTAACTCTATCCCCTGACAGTATGTGCTGCTCATAATATTACAGTAACTCTATCTCCTGACAGTATGTTCTGCTCATACTATTACAGTAACTCTATCTCCTGGCAGTATGTTCTGCTCATAATATTACAGTAACTCTATCTCCTGGCAGTATGTGCTGCTCATAATATTACAGTAACTCTATCTCCTGGCAGTATGTGCTGCTCATAATATTACAGTAACTCTATCTCCTGGCAGTATGTGCTGCTCATAATATTACAGTAACTCTATCTCCTGGCAGTATGTGCTGCTCATAATATTACAGTAACTATATCTCCTGACAGTATGTTCTGCTCATACTATTACAGTAACTCTATCTCCTGGCAGTATGTGCTGCTCATAATATTACAGTAACTCTATCTCCTGACAGTATGTTCTGCTCATACTATTACAGTAACTCTATCTCCTGGCAGTATGTGCTGCTCATGATATTACAGTAACTCTATCTCCTGGCAGTATGTGCTGCTCATAATATTACAGTAACTCTATCTCCTGACAGTATGTGCTGCTCATAATATTACAGTAACTCTATCTCCTGGCAGTATGTGCTGCTCATGATATTACAGTAACTCTACCTCCTGGCAGTATGTGCTGCTCATACTATTACAGTAACTCTACCTCCTGGCAGTATGTGCTGCTCATACCAACTGACTTGGTGATTTCTGGAGGCCACAATGTTTGCTTTGTCAGCTTTTTCATTATTGACACTAACATTACATGTACCTCAAAATCTGTATCAAATTATTATTGTCTTCATTTAAAATAAAGTTAAATCATTAGGTCAAACCTATGCTGATTTGTCCATATCCATAGTACAACTCATGCTTTTTCCCAGTAATTATATACTGTAGGTAGCCAATCTGTTCTTGTGTTCCTTTTCTTAATCTTTCATTTCCTCAACAATTATAAAACTAACAGTCTATATTGTATGCTTATTTAGTCTCATCCTGAAATATCACACATTATTACTAAGATCCAGTTAATGGATTCAATGAGCAGTTGAATGCAGTGAGCTTGCTCTGTCTCCTTCCTCTATGGACATTGCAGTGGGAGTTCATGTGTGGGTCATTGGAATGATAGTGTGTAGAGGTCCAACACAGCTCTATGTAAACAGAGACCCGGTTCCAAGTCAATAACTCCTGCAATGTGACAGAGAGAGAGTTTCTCATGTGTTGGAATGATAGGAGAAAAGAGGAGTATAATCAAAGGCTTGCATCAAATTGAACCTTTATGTTTAGATTATGCAAAGGCATGTTTGTTGAATAATTATCCATGTTTTTTGGGGGGTATAATTGCTGTTTAGTCACTTATGACATGATTATCCCTATAGACAACAGAGTCATTTCTTCTGGCGGCCGTCATACATGTTCAGTATCGTCTGTCTGCTTACACTCAGATAAGGGACGTTAATTCCTTTTTGTTCCTATGGAACATAAGGAATGCAAGGAATTGATGGAATTGCCAATGTTAATTTAAATTAATCTAATCAGTTTTTATAGTATAATTTGTGTTGTGCATTACTGAACAAAGCTTTTCAAATATGCAGTTGTATATGTCCTGTCTACGTTAAATGGAAATTGTATTGGTTAAATTAATTGGTGTGATTATTCATGAAAATGGGTTCATTTGAAAGGCCATTAGCATCAATCAATCAAATAAATCACATTTATTTTATAAAGCCCTTTTTACATCAGCAGTTGTCAAAAGTGCTTATACAGAAACCCAGCCTAAAACCCCAAACAGCAAGCAATGCAGATGTAGAAGCAAGGTGGCTAGGAAAAACTCCCTAGAAAGGCAGGAACCTAGGAAGAAACCTAGAGGAACCAGGCTCTGAGGGTTGGCGGGCCCTCTTCTGGCTGTGCCGGGTGGAGATTATAAGAGTACATGGCCATAAGAGTACAAGGCCAGATCGTTCTTCAAGATGTTCAAAATTGTATGACCAGCAGGGTCAAATAATAATAATCACAGTGGTTATAAAGGGATGCAACAGGTCAGCACCTCAGGAGTAAATGTCAGTTGGCTTTTCATAGCCGAGCACTCAGAGGTCGAGACAGCAGGTGCGGTAGAGAGAGAGAGAGAACGAGAACCCTTTCTACAGAGGGTTCCACATGGAACCCAAAAGGGTTATACCTTGAACCAAAAATGATTTTACTTTGAACCAAAAAAGGTTATCCTGTGGGGACAGCCGAAGAACCCTTTTGGAACCAACCAGGCAGGATATAACCCCACCCACGTTCCCTAAGCACAGCCCCCACACTGCCAAAGGGATATCAACAGACCACAAACTTTCTACCCTGAGACAAGGCCAAGTATATCCCACAAAGATCTCCCAAACCGCACGAGCCCGAGGGGACAGGAAGATCAGCCGGACTCAACCAACTCAAGTCGAGTATTGCGAAAAAAAAGCCTGGCATGACGTGATGCAATCCACTCAGGGACTTCATGGGAGTGCACTAGCAAGCCAGTGACTCAGCCCATGTAATAGGGTCAGAGGCAGAGAATCCTAGTGGTGGATCCCCTGTAAACAGTTTCCCTCTCCACTTGTTATTTCCCCCCTTTGAGGTTTTCAGAAGTCAACTATAGATTTTAATCTACAGTATAGTTCAGGCAGAGACAGCAAGGGTGGTTCGTCACTCTAGTGCCTTACCGTTCACCTTAACACCCCTGGGCCAGAGTACACTCAATCATAGGACCTACGGAAGAGATGAGTCTTCAGTAAAGACTTAAAGGTTGAGACTGAGTCTGCGTCTCTCACATTGATCGTCAGACAATTTCATAAAAATTGAGCTCTATAGGAGAAATCCCTGCCTCCAGCTGTTTGATTATACATTTTAGGGACAATAAGGAGGCCTGCGTCTTGTGACCGTAGTGTACGAGTAGGTATGTACGGCAGGACCAAATCTGAGAGATAAGTAGGAGCAAGTCCATGTATTGCTTTGTAGGTTAATAATTAGCAGGATGGTGAAAAACTAAAGAGATAGTGTTTCCATTGGCAGATAACTCCTAATAGAATATGGAAAGTCGTTAGAGGCCAGTACAGTCTAGAACAGGTCAGTGGGAACAACACACCCAGTTCAGTTTTCATTTGACTATATGCTTGAACTTTCCGATCGAGACAAGCACTAAGCACATTATCCAATTTTAAAAGGACAAATGGAAAGTGCTGGTTTAACTCTGTCTGTCCTTTACCAAGGTGAAGACGTATCCAAGCAACAGAAAGGTAGCCCTTGTCTTATCTAGCCATTCTCTTGGAGAATATGACTCACTAGCTGTAATCCCTTACAGAAAAACCATGATTTCACATGTGGTAAATCACATGAGCAATCATGTGTTTTTGGAACACTTCACATGTTTTTACCATAAGGGATGTGACTGCTCAGACTCTGATACCTAACATTCAGCACACACAGATTTCTGAGTTTAGTGTCATTATTTTGATCATGATGTCCTTCCACACAGAGAGAGCAGAAGCGGTTTCCTTGGTCTCTCCTCCTATCATTGGCTCGAGTTGTTTTTCCCACCCAGGAGTATTGTACGATCTGCAGCCTGGCATGGGGCATTCCTTTTTGTAAAACCATGTAAATGTGATGCATAGCAATGATACCATGTTGTCCAGTATTCATCGTGATGACTTTCTGGATGGGCTTTATGGCAGGAGGTCTTCTTAATGTGTGTCTAGTTCATGATGTTGAGCTGCAGACGGTACCAGATAGGCCAGGAATAGAGGCAGAATGTGTATGGATTGTCCCTGTAGACAGACTTGTGGCAAACTGTTGGATGGTGAGGTCTTTCTTGCATTGTATGGGTAGTAAAGTACACTCTTCGAAAATAAGGTGATATTTAGAACCACAAAGGGTTCTTCAATTGTCCCCATAGGATAACCATCTGGAAAGAAATGTTTGGTTCCAAGTGGAACCCTTTCACTAATACAAGGTTATACATGGAACCCTTTCACCACTTAAAGGTTCTAAGTAGAACCTATTTCACATTTACATTTACATTTACGTCATTTAGCAGACGCTCTTATCCAGAGCGACATACAAATTGGTGCATTCACCTTATAGCCAGTGGGATAACCACTTTACAATATGTTTTTTTTTTTTTGGGGGGGGGGTGGGGTAAGGGAAGGATTACTTTATCCTATCCCAGGTATTCCTTAAAGAGGTGGGGTTTCAAGTGTCTCCGGAAGGTGGTGAGTGACTCCGCTGTCCTGGCGTCGTGAGGGAGCTTGTTCCACCATTGGGGTGCCAGAGCAGCGAACAGTTTTGACTGGGCTGAGCGGGAACTGTGCTTCCGCAGAGGTAGGGGGGCCAGCAGGCCAGAGGTGGATGAACGCAATGCCCTCGTTTGGGTGTAGGGACTGATCAGAGCCTGAAGGTACGGAGGTGCCGTTCCCCTCACAGCTCCATAGGCAAGCACCATGGTCTTGTAGCAGATACGAGCTTCAACTGGAAGCCAGTGGAGTGTGCGGAGGAGCGGCGTGACGTGAGAACCAAAGGGTTCTACCTGGAACACAAAGGGTTCTCCTATGGGTGACAAATGAAGAACCCTTTTTTTCTAAGAGTGTAGCCTTGCGTTTCACAATGTCAAACATGCAATGTTGCTAGGCAACTCATACTGGTTTATGATGATGGCCAACATAGATGTGATTTCACCAGAATGTCAAGCATTGAAGTGATAAAAGAATGTATCACTGACACTGTATACAAACTGCCTTATTACTGCCATATACTTCTGTCCAGTATGATCTTGTAAAGCCCTGCTCCGCTGCATGCTGCTGCTTTCACTGCTGCTACTGACGACACTGGATGACATCGCTAAGGAATGGTGATCATCATCATTGTCAATCATAAACATCACCATCATCATTATCATCATTTATAATGATCACAGTAGAGGCGGAAATGTGGATTTTGACACATTGCTGAAATGTTTGGCAAAACATCAACAATGTGAAGTATGCATGTTTATTTCACACAGTAATGTGAACAAATTGACTGTGTTCAGTGTCTATAAGGTTGGTGTGTAGTGGAATAACGGGGTATAGTAGGCTTGGCTACGTCTGAATTCAGTTGGTAATTATATCGGGAAAAAAGCAATAGAAGACAGAGAATGGAAGGCTTAAAATAAGAAATAATTCCATTTAAAAGTGTGCCAATCATCTTTTCAGCATCAACACTAATTTAGTTTCCCCCTAAAGGACCTCTTTGTCCACTGGGACTGAAGAAGTCACATTCACAGACAGATGAAATGAGGAGCAATGAAATCCCATCACAGGTGCAAGCCATTTACAGATCTCTTTTCCATTACATGCTACGCTGCAAACAGGATAAGGCAAATAAGTAGTGGATAATTGCAAGGAAATAAATGTATTACTAAGAATCCGTCGTATATGATTGGTGGAGTTCAGCTCAATTGACCTAAATTTAGTTTCACTGAATGCTGGAAGTTTTACTCATGATGAGAGTATTTTCTTATAAATCATGTGCCTGGAATTACTATGTTCCTTGAATTATGCTCAACATTTATCATCTTTCAAAAGCAGTTGCATTATTTGTAATTTGTATTATAAAGTTAAAAACGCATAGATTTTTCCCTCTGTAGACAGAATTGCCAAAGTGCTCTCATCACAACAAATATCTTATTACAGTCAGTCAGTTACATTCACTTCACAGAAAGTAGAGATCAGATGTAGCTTATCTACCAGTCTGTCTGTGAGATGGCTAGCCGGTTTTAGTGTCTGGCATGATGAAATACAAGAGGTTGATTTTCTCAGTCACAGTTCATTAGTTTTAACCAGCATGCCTGCCACACTTGGCAGATAGGAAGACAGCCTTGGCACATGTCTTGTCCTGTGTCCTTTTGTTGGGTCTGCACTGGGAAATATGAATCAAATTTGGGTGCATCCCAAATGGCACCCTATTCCATTGCACTACTTTTGACCAAAGCCCACTGTAGTGCACTACGTAGAGAATAGGGTACAATTTGGGATGTGGACAAAGTTCTGT
>NW_028162237.1:2500-12500 GCF_964263955.1 Coregonus lavaretus | reverse complement strand
CAGATTACACAGACCCACAAAGAATTCGAAAAAAAAAAAAAACGCAATTTTGATAAACTCCCTTATCTACTATGTGAAATACCACAGTGTGCAATTGAATTGAATTGAGAGAGAGAGAGAGGGGGGGGGGGGGGGGGTTATGACAAAGAAGGATGTTGGGAGAGAATGAAGGAAGAGAGGGGAGAAAGAACGAGCAGGGAGGAAGAGAGCGAGAGAGGGAGAATAACAGTCGTCCTAATTTGCATCTCAAAGAAATGTGAGTCAGGTATTCAGAACCAGATAAGATAAGGCTTGTGATTGGCCCGTGGAGAAATGTGAGTCAGATATTTAGAACCAGATAAGATAAGGCTTGTGATTGGCCCGGGGAGATATGTGAGTCAGATATTTAGATCCAGATAAGATAAGGCTTGTGATTGGCCAGGGGAGATATGTGAGTCAGATATTTAGAACCAGATAAGATAAGGCTTGTGATTGGCCCAGGGTGAAATGTGAGTCAGATATTCAGAACCAGATAAGATAAGGGTTGTGATTGGCCCAGGGAGATATGTGAGTCAGGTATTCAGAACCAGATAAGATAAGGGTTGTGATTGGCCCTAGGGGAAATGTGAGTCAGATATTTAGAACCAGATAAGATACGGGTTGTGATTGGCCCTAGGGGAAATGTTAGTCAGATATTCAGAACCAGATAAGATAAGGGTTGTGATTGGCCCAGGGAGATAAGGGTTGTGATTGGCCCAGGGACATAAGGGTTGTGTAATCATTACTACCAATACACCATACTGCCCCCGACATTACTACCAATACACCATACTGCCCCCGACATTACTACCAATACACCATACTGCCCCTGACATTACTACCAATACACCATACTGCCCCCGACATTACTACCAATACACCATACTGCCCCCGACATTACTACCAATACACCATACTGCCCCCGACATTACTACCAATACACCATACTGCCCCCGACATTACTACCAATACACCATACTGCCCCCGACATTACTACCAATACACCATACTGCCCCCAACATTACTACCAATACACCATACTGCCCCCGACATTAATACCAATACACCATACTGCCCCCGACATTACTACCAATACACCATACTGCCCCCGACATTACTACCAATACACCATACTATAGCAGGGAGTAGCCCCTGACATTACTACCAATACACCATACTGCCCCCGACATTACTACCAATACACCATACTGCCCCCGACATTACTACCAATACACCATACTGCCCCCGACATTACTACCAATACACCATACTATAGCAGGGAGTAGCCCCCGACATTACTACCAATACACCTTACTATAGCAGGGAGTAGCCCCGACATTACTACCAATACACCATACTGCCCCCGACATTACTACCAATACACCATACTATAGCAGGGAGTAGCCCCTGACATTACTACCAATACACCATACTGCCCCCGACATTACTACCAATACACCATACTGCCCCCGACATTACTACCAATACACCATACTGCCCCCGACATTACTACCAATACACCATACTATAGCAGGGAGTAGCCCCCGACATTACTACCAATACACCTTACTATAGCAGGGAGTAGCCCCGACATTACTACCAATACACCATACTGCCCCCGACATTACTACCAATACACCATACTATAGCAGGGAGTAGCCCCTGACATTACTACCAATACACCATACTGCCCCCGACATTACTACCAATACACCATACTGCCCCCGACATTACTACCAATACACAATACTGCCCCCTACATTACTACCAATACACCATACTGCCCCCGACATTACTACCAATACACCATACTATAGCAGGGAGTAGCCCCCGACATTACTACCAATACACCATACTATAGCAGGGAGTAGCCCCCGACATTACTACCAATACACCATACTGCACCCGACATTACTACCAATACAACATACTATAGCAGGGAGTAGCCCCGACATTACTACCAATACACCATACTGCCCCCGACATTACTACCAATACACCATACTGCCCCCGACATTACTACCAATACACCATACTGCCCCCGACATTACTACCAATACACCATACTGCCCCCGACATTACTACCAATACACCATACTGCCCCCGACATTACTACCAATACACCATACTGCCCCCGACATTACTACCAATACACCATACTGCCCCCAACATTACTACCAATACACCATACTATAGCAGGGAGTAGCCCCCGACATTACTACCAATACACCATACTATAGCAGGGAGTAGCCCCGACATTACTACCAATAAACCATACTGCCCCCGACATTACTACCAATACACCATACTGCCCCCAACATTACTACCAATACACCATACTATAGCAGGGAGTAGCCCCCGACATTACTACCAATACACCATACTATAGCAGGGAGTAGCCCCGACATTACTACCAATAAACCATACTGCCCCCGACATTACTACCAATACACCATACTATAGCAGGGAGTAGCCCCTGACATTACTACCAATACACCATATTACTACCAATACACCATACTATAGCAGGGAGTAGCCCCCGACATTACTACCAATACACCATACTGCCCCCGACATTACTACCAATACACCATACTATAGCAGGGAGTAGCCCCGACATTACTACCAATACACCATACTGCCCCCGACATTACTACCAATACACCATACTGCCCCCGACATTACTACCAATACACCATACTGCCCCCGACATTACTACCAATACACCATACTGCCCCCGACATTACTACCAATACACCATACTGCCCCCAACATTACTACCAATACACCATACTGCCCCCGACATTACTACCAATACACCATACTGCCCCCGACATTACTACCAATACACCATACTATAGCAGGGAGTAGCCCCAGACATTACTACCAATACACCATACTATAGCAGGGAGTAGCCCCGACATTACTACCAATACACCATACTGCCCCCGACATTACTACCAATACACCATACTATAGCAGGGAGTAGCCCCTGACATTACTACCAATACACCATACTGCCCCCGACATTACTACCAATACACCATACTATAGCAGGGAGTAGCCCCCGACATTACTACCAATACACCATATTATAGCAGGGAGTAGCCCCCGACATTACTACCAATACACCATACTGTAGCAGGGAGTAGCCCCCGACATTACTACCAATACACCATACTGCCCCCGACATTACTACCAATACACCATACTATAGCAGGGAGTAGCCCCGACATTACTACCAATACACCATACTGCCCCCGACATTACTACCAATACACCATACTGCCCCCGACATTACTACCAATACACCATACTGCCCCCGACATTACTACCAATACACCATACTGCCCCCGACATTACTACCAATACACCATACTGCCCCCGACATTACTACCATTACACCATACTGCCCCCGACATTACTACCAATACACCATACTGCCCCCGACATTACTACCAATACACCATACTATAGCAGGGAGTAGCCCCCGACATTACTACCAATACACCATACTATAGCAGGGAGTAGCCCCGACATTACTACCAATACACCATACTGCCCCCGACATTACTACCAATACACCATACTATAGCAGGGAGTAGCCCCTGACATTACTACCAATACACCATACTGCCCCCGACATTACTACCAATACACCATACTGCCCCTGACATTACTACCAATACACAATACTGCCCCCTACATTACTACCAATACACCATACTGCCCCCGACATTACTACCAATACACCATACTATAGCAGGGAGTAGCCCCCAACATTACTACCAATACACCATACTATAGCAGGGAGTAGCCCCCGACATTACTACCAATACACCATACTATAGCAGGGAGTAGCCCCCAACATTACTACCAAATACACCATACTGCCCCCGACATTACTACCAATACACCATACTGCCCCCGACATTACTACCAATACACCATACTGCCCCCGACATTACTACCAATACACCATACTGCCCCCGACATTACTACCAATACACCATACTGCCCCCGACATTACTACCAATACACCATACTGCCCCCGACATTACTACCATTACACCATACTGCCCCCGACATTACTACCAATACACCATACTGCCCCCGACATTACTACCAATACACCATACTATAGCAGGGAGTAGCCCCCGACATTACTACCAATACACCATACTATAGCAGGGAGTAGCCCCGAATTTACTACCAATACACCATACTGCCCCCGACATTACTACCAATACACCATACTGCCCCCGACATTACTACCAATACACCATACTGCCCCCGACATTACTACCAATACACCATACTGCCCCCGACATTACTACCAATACACCATACTGCCCCCAACATTACTACCAATACACCATACTGCCCCTGACATTACTACCAATACACAATACTGCCCCTTACATTACTACCAATACACCATACTGCCCCCGACATTACTACCAATACACCATACTGCCCCCGACATTACTACCAATACACCATACTGCCCCCAACATTACTACCAATACACCATACTGCCCCTGACATTACTACCAATACACAATACTGCCCCTTACATTACTACCAATACACCATACTGCCCCCGACATTACTACCAATACACCATACTATAGCAGGGAGTAGCCCCCGACATTACTACCAATACACCATACTATAGCAGGGAGTAGCCCCCGACATTACTACCAATACACCATACTATAGCAGGGAGTAGCCCCCGACATTACTACCAAATACACCATACTGCCCCCGACATTACTACTAATACACCATACTATAGCAGGGAGTAGCCCCCGACATTACTACCAATACACCATACTATAGCAGGGAGTAGCCCCCGACATTACTACCAATACACCATACTGCCCCCGACATTACTACCAATACACCATACTATAGCAGGGAGTAGCCCCCGACATTACTACCAATACACCATATTATAGCAGGGAGTAGCCCCCGACATTACTACCAATACACCATACTGTAGCAGGGAGTAGCCCCCGACATTACTACCAATACACCATACTGCCCCCGACATTACTACCAATACACCATACTATAGCAGGGAGTAGCCCCGACATTACTACCAATACACCATACTATAGCAAGGAGTAGCCCCCGACATTACTAGCAATACACCATACTGCCCCCGACATTACTACCAATACACCATACTGTAGCAGGGAGTAGCCCCCGACATTACTACCAATACACCATACTATAGCAGGGAGTAGCCCCCAACATTACTACCAATACACCATACTATAGCAGGGAGTAGCCCCCAACATTACTACCAATACACTATACTGTAGCAGGGAGTAGCCCCGACATTACTACCAATATACCATACTGCCCCTGACATTACTACCAATACACCATACTGCCCCCAACATTACTACCAATACACCATACTGCCCCCGACATTACTACCAATACACCATACTGCCCCCAACATTACTACCAATACACCATACTATAGCAGGGAGTAGCCCCCGACATTACTACCAATACACCATACTGCCCCCAACATTACTACCAATACACCATACTGCCCCCAACATTACTACCAATACACCATACTGCCCCCGACATTACTACCAATACACCATACTATAGCAGGGAGTAGCCCCCGACATTACTACCAATACACCATACTATAGCAGGGAGTAGCCCCCAACATTACTACCAATACACCATACTGCCCCCAACATTACTACCAATACACCATACTGCCCCCGACATTACTACCAATACACCATACTATAGCAGGGAGTAGCCCCCGACATTACTACCAATACACCATACTGCCCCCGACATTATTACCAATACACCATACTATAGCAGGGAGTAGGCCCCAACATTACTACCAATACACCATACTGCCCCCAACATTACTACCAATACACCATACTATAGCAGGGAGTAGCCCCCAACATTACTAACAATACAACATAATGTAGCAGGGAGTAGCCCCCGACATTACTACCAATACACCATACTGCTCCCAACATTACTACCAATACACCATACTGCCCCCGACATTACTACCAATACACCATACTGCCCTCGACATTACTACCAATACACCATACTATAGCAGGGAGTAGCCCCCAACATTACTAACAATACAACATAATGTAGCAGGGAGTAGCCCCTGACATTACTACCAATACACCATACTGCCCCCAACATTACTACCAATACACAATACTATAGCAGGGAGTAGCCCCCGCCATTACTACCAATACACCATACTGCCCCCGACATTACTACCAATACACCATACTGCCCCCAACATTACTACCAATACACAATACTATAGCAGGGAGTAGCCCCCAACATTACTACCAATACACCATACTATAGCAGGGAGTAGCCCCCGACATTACTACCAATACACCATACTATAGCAGGGAGTAGCCCCCGACATTACTACCAATACACCATACTGCCCCCAACATTACTACCAATACACCATACTTTAGCAGGGAGTAGCCCCCGACATTACTACCAATACACCATACTGCCCCCGACATTACTACCAATACACCATACTATAGCAGGGAGTAGCCCCCGACATTACTACCAATACACCATACTGCCCCCGACATTACTACCAATACACCATACTATAGCAGGGAGTAGCCCCCGACATTACTACCAATACACCATACTGCCCCCGACATTACTACCAATACACCATACTGCCCCCGACATTACTACCAATACACCATACTATCGCACGGAGTAGCCCCCGACATTACTAACAATACAACATAATGTAGCAGGGAGTAGCCCCCAACATTACTACCAATACACCATACACCCCCAACATTACTACCAACACACCATACTATAGCAGGGAGTAGCCCCCGACATTACTACCAATACACCATACTGCCCCCGACATTACTACCAATACACCATACTATAGCAGGGAGTAGCCCCGACATTACTACCAATACACCATACTGCCCCCAACATTACTACCAATACACCATACTATAGCAGGGAGTAGCCCCAGACATTACTACCAATACACCATACTATAGCAGGGAGTAGCCCCCGACATTACTACCAATACACCATACTATAGCAGGGAGTAGCCCCCAACATTACTACCAATACACCATACTATAGCAGGGAGTAGCCCCCGACATTACTACCAAATACACCATACTGCCCCCGACATTACTATCAATACACCATACTATAGCAGGGAGTAGCACGGACATTACTACCAATACACCATACTGCCCCCGACATTACTACCAATACACCATACTATAGCAGGGAGTAGCCCCCGACATTACTACCAATTCACCATACTATAGCAGGGAGTAGCCCCGACATTACTACCAATACACCATACTATAGCAAGGAGTAGCCCCCGACATTACTACCAATACACCATACTGCCCCCGACATTACTACCAATACACCATACTGTAGCAGGGAGTAGCCCCCGACATTACTACCAATACACCATACTATAGCAGGGAGTAGCCCCCAACATTACTACCAATACACCATACTATAGCAGGGAGTAGCCCCCAACATTACTACCAATACACTATACTGTAGCAGGGAGTAGCCCCGACATTACTACCAATATACCATACTGCCCCTGACATTACTACCAATACACCATACTGCCCCCAACATTACTACCAATACACCATACTGCCCCCGACATTACTACCAATACACCATACTGCCCCCGACATTACTACCAATACACCATACTATAGCAGGGAGTAGCCCCCGACATTACTACCAATACACCATACTGCCCCCAACATTACTACCAATACACCATACTATAGCAGGGAGTAGCCCCCGACATTACTACCAATACACCATACTGCCCCCAACATTACTACCAATACACCATACTGCCCCCAACATTACTACCAATACACCATACTGCCCCCGACTTTACTACCAATACACCATACTATAGTAGGGAGTAGCCCCCGACATTACTACCAATACACCATACTATAGCAGGGAGTAGCCCCCGACATTACTACCAATACACCATAATGTAGCAGGGAGTAGCCCCCAACATTACTACCAATACACCATACTATAGCAGGGAGTAGCCCCCGACATTACTACCAATACACCATACTATAGCAGGGAGTAGCCCCCGACATTACTACCAATACACCATACTATAGCAGGGAGTAGCCCCCGACATTACTACCAATAAACCATACTATAGCAGGGAGTAGCCCCCAACATTACTACCAATACACCATACTGCCCCCAACATTACTACCAATACACAATACTGCCCCCGACATTACTACCAATACACCATACTATAGCAGGGAGTAGCCCCCGACATTACTACCAATACACCATACTATAGCAGGGAGTAGCCCCCGACATTACTACCAATACACCATACTATAGCAGGGAGTAGCCCCCAACATAACTACCAATACACCATACTGTAGCAGGGAGTAGCCCCCGACATTACTACCAATACACCATACTGCCCCCGACATTACTACCAATACACCATAATGTAGCAGGGAGTAGCCCCCAACATTACTACCAATACACCATACTGCCCCCGACATTACTACCAATACACCATACTATAGCAGGGAGTAGCCCCCAACATTACTACCAATACACCATACTGCCCCCAACATTACTACCAATACACCATACTATAGCAGGGAGTAGCCCCCAACATTACTAACAATACAACATAATGTAGCAGGGAGTAGCCCCCGACATTACTACCAATACACCATACTGCCCCCAACATTACTACCAATACACCATACTGCCCCCGACATTACTACCAATACACCATACTGCCCCCGACATTACTACCAATACACCATACTATAGCAGGGAGTAGCCCCCAACATTACTAACAATACAACATAATGTAGCAGGGAGTAGCCCCCGACATTACTACCAATACACCATACTGCCCCCAACATTACTACCAATACACCATACTATAGCAGGGAGTAGCCCCCGACATTACTACCAATACACCATACTGCCCCCGACATTACTACCAATACACCATACTATAGCAGGGAGTAGCCCCCGACATTACTACCAATACACCATACTGCCCCCGACATTACTACCAATACACCATACTGCCCTCGACATTACTACCAATACACCATACTGTAGCAGGGAGTAGCCCCCGACATTACTACCAATACACCATACTGCCCCCGACATTACTACCAATACACCATACTATCGCAGGGAGTAGCCCCCGACATTACTAACAATACAACATAATGTAGCAGGGAGTAGCCCCCAACATTACTACCAATACACCATACTGCCCCCAACATTACTACCAACACACCATACTATAGCAGGGAGTAGCCCCCGACATTACTACCAATACACCATACTGCCCCCGACATTACTACCAATACACCATACTATAGCAGGGAGTAGCCCCGACATTACTACCAATACACCATACTGCCCCCAACATTACTAACAATACACCATACTATAGCAGGGAGTAGCCCCCGACATTACTACCAATACACCATACTATAGCAGGGAGTAGCCCCCGACATTACTACCAATACACCATACTGCCCCCGACATTACTACCAATACACCATACTGCCCCCGACATTACTACCAATACACCATACTGCCCCCGACATTACTACCAATACACCATACTGCCCCCGACATTACTACCAATACACCATACTGCCCCCAACATTACTACCAATACACCATACTGCCCCCGACATTACTACCAATACACCATACTATAGCAGGGAGTAGCCCCCAACATTACTACCAATACACCATACTGCCCCCAACATTACTACCAATACACCATACTATAGCAGGGAGTAGCCCCGACATTACTACCAATACAACATAATGTAGCAGGGAGTAGCCCCCGACATTACTACCAATACACCATACTGCCCCCAACATTACTACC
>NW_028162238.1:0-24537 GCF_964263955.1 Coregonus lavaretus | reverse complement strand
CACCATCTAGAAGACATAGACATATCATTACATACAGTATAGAACACCATATAGAAGACATAGACATATCATTACATAGAGTATATCATAGATGACACCATCTAGAAGACTTTACAATGTCCAGCTACATTATACTCCACATAGCTTTATAGGAAGCAGACTTTACAATGTCCAGCTACATTATACTCCACATAGCTTTATAGGAAGCAGACTTTACAATGTCCAGCTACATTATACTCCACATAGCTTTATAGGAAGCAGACTTTACAATGTCCAGCTACATTATACTCCACATAGCTTTATAGGAAGCAGACTTTACAATGTCCAGCTACATTATACTCCACATAGCTTTATAGGAAGCAGACTTTACAATGTCCAGCTACATTATACACCACATAGCTTTATAGGAAGCAGACTTTACAATGTCCAGCTACATTATACTCCACATAGCTTTATAGGAAGCAGACTTTACAATGTCCAGCTACATTATACTCCACATAGCTTTATAGAAAGCAGACTTTACAATGTCCAGCTACATTATACTCCACATAGCTTTATAGGAAGCAGACTTTACAATGTCCAGCTACATTATACTCCACATAGCTTTATAGGATGCAGACTTTACAATGTCCAGCTACATTATACTCCACATAGCTTTATAGGAAGCAGACTTTACAATGTCCAGCTACATTATACTCCACATAGCTTTATAGGAAGCAGACTTTACAATGTCCAGCTACATTATACTCCACATAGCTTTATAGGAAGCAGACTTTACAATGTCCAGCTACATTATACTACACATAGCTTTATAGGAAGCAGACTTTACAATGTCCAGCTACATTATACTCCACATAGCTTTATAGGAAGCAGACTTTACAATGTCCAGCTACATTATACTCCACATAGCTTTATAGGAAGCAGACTTTACAATGTCCAGCTACATTATACTCCACATAGCTTTATAGGAAGCAGACTTTACAATGTCCAGCTACATTATACTCCACATAGCTTTATAGGAAGCAGACTTTACAATGTCCAGCTACATTATACACCACATAGCTTTATAGGAAGCAGACTTTACAATGTCCAGCTACATTATACTCCACATAGCTTTATAGGAAGCAGACTTTACAATGTCCAGCTACATTATACTCCACGTAGCTTTATAGGAAGCAGACTTTACAATGTCCAGCTACATTATACTACCCATAGCTTTATAGGAAGCAGACTTTACAATGTCCAGCTACATTATACTCCACATAACTTTATAGGAAGCAGTTCCTAATCTACTGAAACTTCTTCATGGCCAAGTTGTTTTATTGAATAATTTTGACCCACCCTTGGTTTTTGAATTTATTCAACTATGAATTTGGCTCTATACTCCAGCATTTTAGATTTGATATTAAATGTTTTATATGAGGCGACAGTACAGAATGTCACCTTTTATTTGAGGGTATTTTCATTCATGTCTGTTTTACTGTTTAGAAATAAATATACTTTAATTATCTGGGCCCTCCATTTGTAGGTGTCATAAGTATTTGGACAAATTCACTTATAGTGTATTACACTTTGTCAAAAGTTTAGTATTTGGTCCCATATTCCTAGCAGGCTATGACTACATCAAGCTTGGGACTCTTGTTGGATGCATTTGCAGTGTGTTTCGGTTGTGTTTCAGATGATGTTGTGCCCAATAGAATTGAATGGTAAATAATGTATTGTGTCATTTTGGAGCCACTTAAACATATTATGTTCTTATTTACAATACAAGTGACTCCAAAATGATTCAATACGTCATTTACCATTCAATTCTATTGGGATATTGTTTTTATGCAGATATTTGAATATTCGCATGAAAATCTGTTTCCATTTGACTGGCGTCAAACCAGCAGAGATGTTTCCATCAAATTGACGTGTTGAAGATAAATGGCTGTGCATGATGACGTAATGCACATACAAATATATATTTTAGAAAATACTAATATATTTTTGCAGTTAAATTCCCATGTACCGGTTTAAAAAGTTATGTTAAATGGGTTTCCATCACATTTTCAACTCTACTGATGGTTTTGTCAGATTTGGTTGGGCATTATATAGCGAACGTGCCCACTCTGGACAGGCTACCTACATGATGACATTATTATGGACAAAAAGACCCTCGATATTTATTGGAAAGGAGCATCAAGCTCATCACCGTGCACTTACACCACCCTGTGAAGTTCAGCATAACTTATTTCATCTGTAGCTTTAATAAACTGCATGGTTTCCTGAGTCGTAGTGGGAGGACCACACCACATATCATTGTGTGACTCCAAGTTTACTTCAATATGATGGTTATTATATCAATATTTGTGCATAAAGCCGTTTCCACCGCCATTTCTCGCTTAATTAATTCTACAGAGGTATTTGCACCCCACTGCATCCTCATGTTTCTTTACAATTTATGATCATTTTACATGACTGAAAATGAAAGAGAACTTTTGATTTGACATATTCATCATTCACCACTGTGGCTTCTGAATAGGTCACTGTACATTTATGGATCCTTTAAAACGTTGTAATGTTTTACCACAACCTTATATTTGGTTACCAGCTCTTGCTGCTGGTGACTCTCAGATCCACCTCTACGCAGACGACACCATTTTGTATACATCTGGCCCTTCATTGGACACTGTGTTAACAAACCTCCAAACGAGCTTCAATGCCATACAACACTCCTTCAGTAGCCTCCAACTGCTCTTAAACACTAGTAAAACTAAATGCATGCTTTTCAATCGAACGCTGCTGGCACCCGCCAACCCGACTAGAATCACCCCTCTCGACGGGTCTGACCTAGAGTATGTGGACAACTACAAATACCTAGGTGTCTGGTTAGACTGTAAACTCAACTTCCAGACTCACATAAAGAATCTCCAATCCAAAGTTAAATCTAGAATCGGCTTCCTATTTCGCAACAAAGCCTCCTTCACTCATGCTGCCAAACATGCCCTCGTAAAACTGACTATCCTACCGATCCTTGACTTCGGCGATGTCATTTACAAAATAGCCTCCAACACTCTACTCAGCAAATTGGATGTAGTCTATCACAGTGCCATCCGTTTTGTCTCCAAAGCCCCATACACTACCCACCACTGTGACCTGTACGCTCTTGTTGGCTGGTCCTCACTACATGTTCGTCGTCAAACCCACTGGCTCCAGGCCATCTATAAATCACTGCTAGGCAAATCCCCGCCTTATCTTAGCTCATTGGTCACCATAGCAGCACCCACCCGTAGTCTGCGCTCCAGCAGGTATATCTCACTGGTCATCCCCAAAGCCAACACCTCCTTTGGCCGCCATTCCTTCCAGTTCTCTGCTGCCAATGACTGGAACGAATTGCAAAAATCTCTGAAGCTGGAGACTCTTATCTCCCTCAATAACTTTAAGCATCAGTTGTCAGAGCACCTTACCGATCACTGCACCTGTACACAGCCCATCTGAAATTAGCCCACCCAACTACCTCATCCCTATATTGTTATTTATTTTGCACCCCAGTGTCTCTATTTGCACATAATCTCTTGCACATCTAGCATTCCAGTGTTAATACTATTGTAATTATTTTGCACCATAGCCTATTTATTGCCTTACCTCCATAACTTGCTACATTTGCACACACTGTATATATATTTTCTGTTGTATTTTTGACTTTATGTTTTTTACCCCATATGTAACTCTGTGTTGTTTTTATTGCACTGCTTTGCTTTATCTTGGCCAGGTCGCAGTTGTAAATGAGAACCTGTTCTCAACTGGCTTACCTGGTTAAATAAAGGTGAAATAAAAAAAATAAAAAAATAAACACGTCACTATGGCTTCCATCCCTATATACCTCAGTGCATCCATCCAGGACTAACGTCTCCAAACAGATCTAAAAGGCCTCCCCCACCACTCAGACTTTCAAAGAAATTAAAGTTATCTCTGATACTCTGCTGTGCAGTTTGTTGTATGGACATTGCAGAGGCCCTTTTAAAATATCCACTCTGCTGTCTGGATCTACCAAAGGATCCAGTTACTATTCCCTGTGGACACAGCTGTATGCAACGTCATCTTCTTAGCTTGACTTCCATCCCCCAAAAACCTGTAGATACAGAGTACACAGTCAAGAGGAAGCCACTCCCTGTCCTCTGGTGTAGAGTTCCATGAAACAGAAAGTCATTTTTGACACCCTGTTGCTCAACCTTCAGGTGAAAGCACTAAAATGGCTGACAATCTAGAACTGTTCTGTTGCTCCGTCTGTCTGGATCCACTGAAGGATCCGGTGACTACTGCCTGTGGACACAGCTACTGTATGGGCTGTATTAAAGAAAGCTGGGATCAGGATGATCTGAAAGGTGTCTACACCTGTCCCCACACTCTAAACAATACTGGGTTGTTTGGTTGACCCAAATGTTGGGTTGCAGGCGTTGGGTCACTTAGTTGGGTTGTTTTCTTTAAAAACTGCTGGGTTATGGATGCTGGGTGTTGGGTTATTGTTGCTTGGTTATTGAGATATGACCCATCAGGTCAGATCAGAAGACTGTAGGCATAGTTTAGTAGGGGTGTGGCTTTCAGATAGTTATTTTTAGCCACCCATGAGAGTAAATATGATTCCTGTTCATCTGGTCTGTTGCGTAGTTAGCACATGTTAAGGTTGAACATTGACATTTTTGTAGCTTCAATGATGCTTATAGAGTTTCCTAAAAGTCCACGTATGTCTCATTGTTGGGCTATGATACAGTGGTATACATTATTATAATATGTAATAAATACTCTACATATTATAGAATAATTTAATAAGGAAAAATTGAGTTTACAGTATGTAAACGCCTTAAAATAACCTACAGTAAGGATGACATTAAAACAGACCCAGTTGCTAGGTCAACCAAGCATGACATTAAAACAGACCCAGTTGCTAGGTCAACCAAGCATGACATTAAAACAGACCCAGTTGCTAGGTCAACCAAGCATGACATTAAAACAGACCCAGTTGCTAGGTCAACCGAGCATGACATTAAAACAGACCCAGTTGCTAGGTCAACCAAGCATGACATTAAAACAGACCCAGTTGCTAGGTCAACCGAGCATGACATTAAAACAGACCCAGTTGCTAGGTCTACCAAGCATGACATTAAAACAGACCCAGTTGCTAGGTCAACCAAGCATGACATTAAAACAGACCCAGTTGCTAGGTCAACCGAGCATGACATTAAAACAGACCCAGTTGCTAGGTCAACCTAGCATCACATTAAAACAGACCCAGTTGCTAGGTCAACCAAGCATGACATTAAAACAGACCCAGTTGCTAGGTCAACCGAGCATGACATTAAAACAGACCCAGTTGCTAGGTCAACCAAGCATGACATTAAAACAGACCCAGTTGCTAGGTCAACCAAGCATGACATTAAAACAGACCCAGTTGCTAGGTCAACCTAGCATGACATTAAAACAGACCCAGTTACTAGGTCAACCAAGCATGACATTAAAACAGACCCAGTTGCTAGGTCAACCAAGCATGACATTAAAACAGACCCAGTTGCTAGGTCAACCAAGCATGACATTAAAACAGACCCAGTTGCTAGGTCAACCAAGCATGACATTAAAACAGACCCAGTTGCTAGGTCAACTAAGCATGACATTAAAACAGACCCAGTTGCTAGGTAAACCAAGCATGACATTAAAACAGACCCAGTTGCTAGGTAAACCAAGCATGACATTAAAACAGACCCAGTTGCTAGGTCAACCAAGCATGACATTAAAACAGACCCAGTTGCTAGGTCAACCAAGCATGACATTAAAACAGACCCAGTTGCTAGGTCAACCAAGCATGACATTAAAACAGACCCAGTTGCTAGGTCAACCAAGCATGAGAGTAAAAAATACCCAACTGATGGTTAAATTAACCCGTGTTCTGTTAATACTAACAACCCAACATATTGGGTTATTCACGCAACCAAACTGTCTGGGTCAAAATAACCCAACATGTTCTTTCCACTACTTAACCTGCGCTGGGGTACTAAATAAACCAGATTGAGTGCAGTGCAGACATACCTTCACCCCAAGACCTATTCTGAACAGGAGTGCTGTGCTCGCCTAAGTGGTGGAGAAACTGAAGAAGACAGGACTCCAAGCTGCTCCTCCTGCTCACTGTCATGCTGGACCTTTAGATGTGGGGTGTGACATCCTCAGTGCAGACAGACCTTCACTCCAAGGCCTAATCTGAGGATAAATAACATGTTGGCTGAGTTGGTGGAGAAACTGAAGAAGACAGGACTCCAGGCTGCTCCCCCTCCTGCTCTGTGCTATGCTGGACCTGGAGATGTGGCGTGTGATTTCTGCACTGGGACCAGAAAGCAGAAAGCCCTCATGTCCTGTCTGGTGTGTGTGGCCTCTTACTGTGAGACTCACCTCCAACCTCACTATGAATCTCATGCTTTGAAGAAGCACCAGCTGGTCAAAGCCACAGCTATAGGACCAGCTTTAACATTGCAGATATATTGGGGCTTCTATCTGTGGAATTGTCTGCATCATTTCCAATCCCCCATATATATGTTTTGTAAATATTATTTTAAATATATTTTCCTTCTTTATTATTTTCCCCTAACCCTACCACCCCTCCTAAACTAATGGACAAACAATACTTAGGCTTCCACTTCCAGCTTATAAATGTACATACTACATACATTTCCCAGACACTACATTTTACATTAGTTATCTTTTGTTTGTTTTTAGTCCCCGCCTTCAGCTACCCGAAGCCCCTCCCATCTATCTCTGAAGACCATCCAGTTTTGATTTCTAGCTGCCATACAGTGCCTTCGGAAAGTATTCAGACCCTTTGACTTTTTCAACATTTTATTACGTTACAGCCTTATTCTAAAATTGATTAAATAAAACATTTTCCTCATCACTCTACCCACAATACCACATAATGACAAAGCGAAAACAGGTTTTTATTTTTACACACTTATTGAAAATACAAGACAGAAATACCTTATTTACATAAGTATTCAGACCCTTTGCTATGAGACTCAAAATTGAGCTCAGGTGCATCCTGTTTCCATTGATCATCCTTGAGATTTTTCTACAACTTGATTGGAGTCCACCTGTAGTAAATTCAATTGATTGGACATGATTTGTAAAGGCACACAGCTGTCTATATAAGGTCCCACAGTTGACAGTGCATGTCAGAGCAAAAACCAAGCCATGAGGGTGAAGGAATTGTCCGTAGAGCCCTGAGACAGGATTGTGTTGAGGCACAGATCTGGGGAAGGGTCCCAAAACATTTCTGCAACATTGAAGGTCCCCAAGATCACAATGGCCTCCATCATTCTTAAATGGAAGAAGTTTGTAACCACCAAGACTCTTCCTAGAGCTGGCCGCCTG
The DNA here is from genome assembly GCF_964263955.1 of Coregonus lavaretus. NCBI lineage: Eukaryota > Metazoa > Chordata > Actinopteri > Salmoniformes > Salmonidae > Coregonus > Coregonus lavaretus. Next base: position 17,142 of record NW_028162238.1, on the reverse strand, counting down.
GCCAAACTGAGCATCGGGGGAGAAGGGCCTTGGTCAGGGAAGTGACCAAGAACCCGATGGTAACTCTGACAGAGCTCCAGAGTTCCTCTGTGGAGATGGGAGAACCTTCCAGAAGGACAACCACCTCTGCAGCACTCCACCAATTAGGCCTTTATGGTAGAGTGGCCAGACGGAAGCCACTCCTCAGTAAAAGACACATGACAGCCCGCTTGGAGTTTGCCAAAAGGATCCTAAAGTACTCTCAGACCATGAGAAAGAAGATTCTCTGGTCTGATGAAACCAAGATTGAACTCTTTGGCCTGAATGCCAAGCGTCACGTCTGTAGAAAACATGGCACCATCCCTATGGTGAAGCATGGTGGTGGCAGCATCAGGCTGTGGGGATGTTTTTCAGAGGCACGGACTGGGAGAATAGCCAGGATCGAGGGAAAAATGAACAGAGCAAAGTACAGAGAGATCCTTGATGAAAACCTGCTTCAGAGCGCTCAGGATCTCAGACTGGGGCGAAGGTTCAACTTCCAACAAGACAACAACCCTAAGCACACAGCCAAGACGCAGGAGTGGCTTGGGGACAAGTCTCTGAATGTCCTTGAGTGGTCCAGCCAGATCCTGGAGTTGAACCCGATCGACCATCTCTGGAGAGACCTGAAAATAGCTGTGCAGCACTGATAGCAACAACAACCACCGTAGAAAAGTTGGCTGTGTTTACAGACAGACAGACGTACAGACAGACAGACAGAGGTTGTTTACTATGACTGGATGAAGGGATACAGTGTTGAAGGCTTCCTTTAGGTCTCCTGGTCTCTTGGGATTTAAACAGTGAATACAGTGAGATAGTCCTAACCATTCAATCAATGTACAGAACAAACAGTCATCATTAACACTATACAGAGTGGAGCCTATGGATAGAATATGTTATCAAAGAATTTAATACAATAGAATTTTAGGAATAGAAAATAATAAATGTTTTGACATGAAAGCACAGCCAGATGTTTTGACTTGACAGTGTGTCTCTATACCTCAGTCTCTGAAGACACCCAGCAATGGTTAGGATTATTAGAGAAGCTTTTCCTGCTGAAAGGCACTTTCATTTCATCTGGTTGCAGAAAACAATTCATTGGATATGTTCATAACCCCGTCCACCTATATGATGTGGGGGGTTTCTGTCTGACTAAGAAGAGATATAAAGAACTCTGATTGTAAAACGTCTTCTCTTTTTAGTCCTAGATATGGCTAGGGTTAGGGTTACTGCTGAATGTAGTAACTCTAACCCTGACCCTAGGCCTAACAGTAATAACCACACTGTAATGTAAAGTATTACCTCATTCTCAATGATCAGTCAATACATACAGTATTCATTTAAACTATAGTATATTGTATCAATATCAACCCCCCCCCCCCCCCCATTACAACCACTTATTAATTATTATAGACACTTATAATCAGTGTTATAACACATAAGTGTATTATAAGGCATTATGAAGCTTATTAAAATAATTATAATATGTACTTCATAGGAACTGTTACCCTTTATATATTCTAACAACTCATATTTGTTAGATTTATTCCAAATGAAGGGCCCTAACCTAGAAACTAAAATATTTGTCTCCCTCTCCACGTTGAACGCAGTTCTCTCTCTATCCCTCCCTCCCTCCCTCTAACCTCACCTATCTGGCAGATCCAGAAAGTCCCTCCCCCTCCCAAAAACTCACTTCTGTGGAAACGAAACTGATCTGAGTCTCTGTGTCGTCTGTCTGTGTGAGAGTGAACAACCGTCCAAATGGCTCAGCAGGGAGTTCTGCTGGACCAGGACCAGTTCTGTTGTTCTGTCTGTCTGGATCCAGTGAAGGAGCCGGTCACTACTGCCTGTGGACACAGCTGTATGCAACGTCATCTTCTTAGCTTGACTTCCATCCCCCAAAAACCTGTAGATACAGAGTACACAGTCAAGAGGAAGCCACTCCCTGTCCTCCGGTGTAGAGTTCCATGAAACAGAAAGTCATTTTTGACACCCTGTTGCTCAACCTTCAGGTGAAAGCACTAAAATGGCTGACAATCTAGAACTGTTCTGTTGCTCCGTCTGTCTGGATCCACTGAAGGATCCGGTGACTACTGCCTGTGGACACAGCTACTGTATGGGCTGTATTAAAGAAAGCTGGGATCAGGATGATCTGAAAGGGGTCTACACCTGTCCCCACACTCTAAACAATACTGGGTTGTTTGGTTGACCCAAATGTTGGGTTGCAGGCGTTGGGTCACTTAGTTGGGTTGTTTTCTTTAAAAACTGCTGGGTTATGGATGCTGGGTGTTGGGTTATTGTTGCTTGGTTATTGAGATATGACCCAGCAGGTCAGATCAGAAGACTGTAGGCATAGTTTAGTAGGGGTGTGGCTTTCAGATAGTTATTTTTAGCCACCCATGAGAGTAAATATATTTCCTGTTCATCTGGTCTGTTGCGTAGTTAGCACATGTTAAGGTTGAACATTGACATTTTTGTAGCTTCAATTATGCTTATAGAGTTTCCTAAAAGTCCACGTATGTCTCATTGTTGGGCTATAATACAGTGGTATACCTTATTATAATATGTAATAAATACTCTACATATTATAGAATAATTTAATAAGGGAAAATTGAGTTTACAGTATGTAAACGCCTTAAAATAACCTACAGTAAGGATGACATTAAAACAGACCCAGTTGCTAGGGCAACCAAGCATGACATTAAAACAGACCCAGTTGCTAGGTCAACCAAGCATGACATTAAAACAGACCCAGTTGCTAGGTCAACCAAGCATGACATTAAAACAGACCCAGTTGCTAGGTCAACCAAGCATGACATTAAAACAGACCCAGTTGCTAGGTCAACCAACCATGACATTAAAACAGACCCAGTTGCTAGGTCAACCAAGCATGACATTAAAACAGACCCAGTTGCTAGGTCAACCAAGCATGACATTAAAACAGACCCAGTTGCTAGGTCAACCAAGCATGACATTAAAACAGACCCAGTTACTAGGTCAACCAAGCATGACATTAAAACAGACCCAGTTGCTAGGTCAACCAAGCATGACATTAAAACAGACCCAGTTTCTAGGTCAACCAAGCATGACATTAAAACAGACCCAGTTGCTAGGTCAACCAAGCATGAGAGTAAAAAATACCCAACTGATGGTTAAATTAACCCGTGTTCTGTTAATACTAACAACCCAACATATTGGGTTATTCACGCAACCAAACTGTCTGGGTCAAAATAACCCAACATGTTCTTTCCACTACTTAACCTGCGCTGGGGTACTAAATAAACCAGATTGAGTGCAGTGCAGACATACCTTCACCCAAAGACCTATTCTGAACAGGAGTGCTGTGCTCGCCTAAGTGGTGGAGAAACTGAAGAAGACAGGACTCCAAGCTGCTCCTCCTGCTCACTGTCATGCTGGACCTTTAGATGTGGGGTGTGACGTCTGTAGAAAACATGGCACCATCCCTATGGTGAAGCATGGTGGTGGCAGCATCAGGCTGTGGGGATGTTTTTCAGAGGCACGGACTGGGAGAATAGCCAGGATCGAGGGAAAAATGAACAGAGCAAAGTACAGAGAGATCCTTGATGAAAACCTGCTTCAGAGCGCTCAGGATCTCAGACTGGGGCGAAGGTTCAACTTCCAACAAGACAACAACCCTAAGCACACAGCCAAGACGCAGGAGTGGCTTCGGGACAAGTCTCTGAATGTCCTTGAGTGGTCCAGCCAGATCCTGGAGTTGAACCCGATCGACCATCTCTGGAGAGACCTGAAAATAGCTGTGCAGCACTGATAGCAACAACAACCACCGCAGAAAAGTTGGCTGTGTTTACAGACAGACAGGCGTACAGACAGACAGACAGAGGTTGTTTACTATGACTGGATGAAGGGATACAGTGTTGAAGGCTTCCTTTAGGTCTCCTGGTGTCTTGGGATTTAATCTGTGAATACAGTGAGATAGTCCTAACCATTCAATCAATGTACAGAACAAACAGTCATCATTAACACTATACAGAGTGGAGCCTATGGATATAATATATTATCAAAGAATATAATACAATATAATTTTATGAATAGAAAATAATACATGTTTTGACATGAATGCACAGCCAGATGATTTGACTTGACAGTGTGTCTCTATACCTCAGTCTCCGAAGACACCCAGCAATGGTTAGGATTATTAGAGAAGCTTTTCCTGCTGAAAGGCAGTTTCATTTCATCTGGTTGCAGAAAACAATTCATTGGATATGTTCATAACCCCGTCCACCTATAAGATGTGGGGGGTTTCTGTCTGACTAAGAAGAGATACAAAGAACTCTGATTATAAAACGTCTTCTCTTTTTAGTCCTAGATATGGCTAGGGTTAGGGTTACTGCTGAATGTAGTAACTCTAACCCTGACCCTAGGCCTAACAGTAATACCCACACTGTAATGTAAAGTATTACCTCATTCTCAATGATCAGTCAATACATACAGTATTCATTTAAACTACAGTATATTGTATCAATATCAACCCCCCCCCCCCACCCCCCCCCATTACAACCACTTATGAATTATTATAGACACTTATAATCAGTGTTATAACACATAAGTGTATTATAAGGCATTATGAAGCTTATTATAATAATTATAATATGTACTTCATAGGAACTGTTACCCTTTATATATTCTAACAACTCATATTTGTTAGATTTATTCCAAATGAAGGGCCCTAACCTAGAAACTAAAATATTTGTCTCCCTCTCCACGTTGAATGCAGTTCTCTCTCTATCCCTCCCTCCCTCCCTCTAACCTCACCTATCTGGCAGATCCAGAAAGTCCACGCCCTCCCAAAAACGAACTTATGTGGAAACGAAACTGATCTGAGTCTCTGTGTCGTCTGTCTGTGTGAGAGTGAACAACCATCCAAATGGCTCAGCAGGGAGTTCTGCTGGACCAGGACCAGTTCTGTTGTTCTGTCTGTCTGGATCTACTGAAGGAGCCGGTCACTACTGCCTGTGGACACAGTTACTGTAGGCGCTGTATTGAGGACTGCTGGGATCAGGATGTTCTGAAAGGGGTCTATAGCTGTCCTCAGTGCAGAGAGACCTTCACTCCAAGGCCTAATCTGAGGAAAAATACCATTTTGGCTGAGATGGTGGAGAAACTGAAGAAGACAGGACTCCAGGCTGCTCTCCCTCCTGCTCTGTGCTATGCTGGACCTGGAGATGTGGCGTGTGATGTCTGCACTGGGACCAGAAAGCAGAAAGCCCTCATGTCCTGTCTGGTGTGTCTGGCCTCTTACTGTGAGACTCACCTCCAACCTCACTATGAATCTCCTGCTTTGAAGAAGCACAAGCTGGTCAAAGCCACCGCACAACTACAGGAGAAGATCTGCTCTCATCATGACAAACTGCTGGAGGTTTTCTGTCGTACCGATCAACAGTGTATCTGTCTGCTGTGTGTGATGAATGAACATAAAGGCCATGATACAGTGTCAGCTGCAGCAGAGAGGACTGAGAAACAGGTAAGACCAGAACTACTTGTTGGTGACTGTCTGATAAACAAATAATTAAAGATACAGTAGGATCTAAGGCTGTTTGAATATGAGATCATTCAAATGAAATCGATCCACGGCAGAACAAATATGAACACAAACCTTGAGTATATAGATATGTTAACCCAGATTCTCCAAATGTATCACCATTTTCTAAAGTCAAACACCATTATCATTTGTTATCAAACACCCAATCAGCTCCCCTGTTTTGTGCACTGTTAAAACTATAATCATTCACATAATAATATAATTTCACACAGACACTTCCTCAACATTTTAATCCCTATCTTCTATGGGCCCTATGTCCCATTACTATACTATTGATCTACTGGACAAATAAAGCTTGATAGCTCATTGAAGAGTGATTCTCCACAGAGGCAGCTGGGGATGAGTCAGCAGAAGGTCCAGCAGAGATTCCAGGAGAGAGAGAAGGAGCTCCAACAGGCTGTAAAGTCTCTCAAGGTGAGTATTGTTGACCAGAGGAGACACACCATTTAACTTCTCTCCTCCAGTCAGAGAGAGAGAGAGGGGCCCCTAATACAATCCCACTGGCTCCACTGTTGGGAACAGGCTGTCTGGACCCCTTTCAGAGAATAGACTGCTTAATGTAACAGGCGGGATATGAACCCGGGTCTACTGAGGGAGAAACCAACATCTTGACCGTTACACCAAGAGGACATTCCCTATTGGGCTGAGGGCCGACACTGATTTTGAAGTCGAAGGCGGGGCTACCTCATCACAAAACCTTGAGAAATCATGACTGACTCATGTCCCCTATACATTAACATGGAGCTCTCTCTCTCTCTCAATTCAAATCAATTCAAAGGGATTTATTGGCATGGGAAACATATGTTTACATTGCCAAAGCAAGTGAAATAGATAATAAACAAAAGTGAAATAAACCACCAGAAATGAACAGTAAACATTGCACTCACAAAAGTTTCAAAGGAATAGAGACATTTCAAATGTTATAATTCAAGTGCAAACCGAGTGAGCCATTCGCCAGACTGAGTTCTGGAGGTGAAATGGAAATGAATGAGGGAGAGTTAAGTGAGGTAGAAGATGTGGTGAAGAGCTCAGAACCAGAGCCTGGCATCAATGGACATGATAAAGAAGAATCTGGTGCAGTAGGAGTTACATTGTTGGAGAAAGTGGATCCATACCTTTTGGCAGATCCATTTGTAGTTTCAGGGTGGGTGGGAAAGGAGTTGGGTGCAGTTGAATCAGTGAAGGTAACCTGTAGTGATATTTGTTTGTGTTTCGTTTGGTGCAACACAGACCTGGTGGTGAGCGTGGTGAAACAGAGGAGTCACTGTCAGTCCTTTTGAGTTTTGAGTCTTTACCCGTCATGGTCATGGTAGGATATATCAGTTATCCTGTTAGAGCTTTTGTGGCGAATCCACTGCGCTGTTTCAGGTGCAACGTTTATGGTAATGTTGCAGCAGTTTGTAGGAGGGAGATTCCAAGATGTGGGAAGTGTGCAGGAGGGGATAGAGGATTGAGTAGTTTTGGTGGATAAAGTTGTGTGTGTCAACTGTTGGGATGCCCATGTTGCTGGGGATCTGAAGTGTCCGGTGCGAGAGAGGCAGGTTGAGGTGGCTAGAGTCAGAGTAGTGCAGAAGGTGTCGTATGCTGAGGCAGTGAAGAAAGTAGAGGAGGATGGGTCAAGGGTGAGAGATCCTGAGAGGATCCCTGTGAGTAGTAGATCTGTGCCAGCACAGAGGGATAGGCCAACGAGTGATATATGCTTTAGTAAAGTTAGCTTCTTAGAGTTCATAGCAATGGTTATCAACTGTACTGCACAAATGGAACGTAAATCACATAAAATAGATGTTGTGGTGGCAGCTGCAGAGAAGTATTTGGGCATACAAGATTTGACTTCAGAAGAGTTACAGGTTGTGTTGAGTGGTGGTGTCCCGTCCTCCCAGGCCGTTGGCATGGTGCAGGAGCAGATAGGGTCAAAGTAGTGGAATGGGGTAGTGGGTATTTAATGAGTGTAGGGTTAGTTGGAAGGTTGTTTTTTAAAATTATTATAGTTTCCCCTTTTCCCATTTTGTATCACAAAGTATAATGGATTTATATTATAGTCCAGTTGGGGGCGGTAATGCAACATATTGGATGCCAACCATTGTTAAACTCCAAAGAAGAAGAACCGTTATATTAAGGCTATGTACAGTGTTGTAAGGATGTCTCTGTCTCTCTCATTCCATCACTTTCACGGTAGTTGGTTGTGTGGGTCTCTGGTTATGAATGGGGTGCTGACAGACAATCGTTGATGGATATTTATAGAGCTGTGATCAGGACGACAATTGATTATGGGTGTATAGTTTATGAAACAGCGGCAAGGACCTAATCCAGTATAAAGCTTTAAGAATATGTATTGGTGCATTTAAATCAACATCTGTATGTGCCTTACTAGTGGAGGCAGGCGAGATGCCTTTGGATATACAGCGTAAAAAATGGTCATTATCTTATTGGGTTGAAAGGCTGTGAGGTTGAGCATCCCACTGCTACTGTTCTAGATGACTGTTGGGAATATACTAGTAGACAAGGCAGTGGTTTTGGTTGGACAGTTGGAAAGCTTGCTGATGAGAGTGGTTTGAGGGAGTTGGAGGTTGGCCCTTCTGTGGTGATAGGGGATGTTCCTCCATGGTTACTCCCAGACCCTGTTGTTGATCTAACCTTGGTAGAGAAAAGGAAAGATTGGTCAGAAGTTAGTGATATAGTGAAACTGGTTGACAATTACATTGGTAAACGTTTTTATGCTTTTTTAATGATTTTCACAGACTGATCCAAGGACCCAGATAGTGGGCTCACAGGAGCAGGTGTTTACGTTCCTGAATTTGATGTGCAGATACAGTGGGGAAAAAAAGTATTTAGTCAGCCACCAATTGTGCAAGTTCTCCCACTTAAAAAGATGAGAGAGGCCTGTAATTTTCATCATAGGTACACGTCAACTATGACAGTCAAAATGAGAAAAAAATATCCAGAAAATCACATTGTAGGATTTTTTATGAATTTATTTGCAAATTATGGTGGAAAATAAGTGTTTGGTCACCTACAAACAAGCAATATTTCTGGCTCTCACAGACCTGTAACTTCTTCTTTAAGAGGCTCCTCTGTCCTCCACTCGTTACCAGTATTAATGGCACCTGTTTGAACTTGTTATCAGTATAAAAGACACCTGTCCACAACCTCAAACAGTCACACTCCAAACTCCACTATGGCCAAGACCAAAGAGCTGTCAAAGGACACCAGAAACATAATTGTAGACCTGCACCAGGCTGGGAAGACTGAATCTGCAATAGGTAAGCAGCTTGGTTTGAATAAATCAACTGTGGGAGCAATTATTAGGAAATGGAAGACATACAAGACCACTGATAATCTCCCTCGATCTGGGGCTCGACGCAAGATCTCACCCCGTGGGGTCAAAATGATCACAAGAACGGTGAGCAAAAATCCCAGAACCACACGGGGGGACCTAGTGAATGACCTGCAGAGAGCTGGGACCAAAGTAACAAAGCCTACCATCAGTAACACACTACGCCGCCAGGGACTCAAATCCTGCAGTGCAGACGTGTCCCCCTGCTTAAGTCCAGGCCCGTCTGAAGTTTGCTAGAGTGCATTTGGATGATCCAGAAGAGGATTGGGAGAATGTCATATGGTCAGATGAAACCAAAATATAACTTTTTGGTCAAAACTCAACTCGTCGTGTTTGGAGGACAAAGAATGCTGAGTTGCATCCAAAGAACACCATACCTACTGTGAAGCATGGGGGTGGAAACATCATGCTTTGGGGCTGTTTTTCTGCAAAGGGACCAGGACGACTGATCCGTGTAAAGGAAAGAATGAATGGGGCCATGTATCGTGAGATTTTGAGTGAAAACCTCCTTCCATCAGCAAGGGCATTGAAGATGAAACGTGGCTGGGTCTTTCAGCATGACAATGATCTCAAACACACCGCCTGGGCAACGAATGAGTGGCTTCGTAAGAAGCATTTCAAGGTCCTGGAGTGGCCTAGCCAGTCTCCAGATCTCAACCCCATAGAAAATCTTTGGAGGGAGTTGAAAGTCCGTGTTGCCCAGCGACAGCCCCAAAACATCACTGCTCTAGAGGAGATCTGCATGGAGGAATGGGCCAAAATACCAGCAACAGTGTGTGAAAACCTTGTGAAGACTTACAGAAAAAGTTTGACCTGTGTCATTGCCAACAAAGGGTATATAACAAAGTATTGAGAAACTTTTTTTATTGACCAAATACTTATTTTCCACCATAATTTGCAAATTAATTAATAAAAAATCCTACAATGTGATTTTCTGGATTTTTTTTCTCATTTTGTCTGTCATAGTTGACGTGTACCAATGATGAAAATTACAGGCCTCTCTCATCTTTTTAAGTGGGAGAACTTGCACAATTGGTGGCTGACTAAATACTTTTTTCCCCCACTGTATGTAGAAGACTAACAGATGAACTGTCAGTATACTCAGTTGAACTGTTGGCGATAATAGTTGCCCTCCAGTGGGTGGAGGACGTACAACCTGGTAGAATTATAGTATTCTCAGATTCTCTGTCTGTATTGAATAGTTTATCATCTGGTAAATCTAATAGGAGTGACCTGCTATTGGAGGTATTAATGTTATTATGGAGAATTGAGAGAATGGGTGTAGTAGTGAGATTCTGCTGGGTCCCAGCACATACGGGTGTGGAAGGGAATGAAATTGTAGACCAGTTAGCTAAAAGAGCTTTGAAATGAGATATAATTTATATTAATGTTCCACTGGGTAGAGGTGAGGCCAAATGTAAGATCAGAGCCATTTTGATAGATGTGTGGCAGAAGAGATGGTACTCTGAGCACAAGGGCCGGCATTTATATGAATAGTTTACAGTTTTACAGAAAGGTCGATGGACCAAGATTCAAAAGTCAGATTAGGAAGGAAGATGTGGTGTTTACTAAATTGCGCTTAGGACATTGTACATTGAACTCGTCATTACATCTGGTTGGCAAGCATGGGAATGGTTTGTGTCTGGGGGGTACGGTCGATGAAACGGTGGAGCATGTGTTGTTATATTGTTGTAAGTATGTTGAAGAGAGGGAAAGATTGAAGTGTAGGGTCATTGAGGTTGGACGGGGTTGGGGGGGTTTGGAAGGGATTTTGGGGATGGGGGGTGGGGGGGGGTCTATTAGAAGTTAGTAGGGCTCTTCTTTATTTTCTCAGAAGTACTCAGTTAGGCAGGAGGATTTAAGAAATGTTGGAAACCGTGATTGACCACACACTCCAGCACAGTAGGTGGCGGCATGCACCTTTAACGTTGGTTTGTGGACCGCCATTATATCATAGAAGAAGAAGTTGGTTGTGTGAGAGATTTGTGTTTCGTGAGGAGGGCTACTATTCTTTTTTCTTTTGGTTCTTGCGTATTTTCTGAATTTATTTTCTCATGGTGGAGGGTTTGTTTATTGGTTTCCACTGTTTATCGTTTAGAGTTGAGGGAGGAGTAGGGGTAGTTTGTTAGGGCGGCGTGATGGCCTCAACCGAGTGGAGAAGAAACGCTGTCGCTTCGGGTGCGTTCCGGAGAAAGGTGTGGAGGAAGTTTTGCTCATGGTCGGCGAACAGGTTGGAGCGGAACATCTGCACTCTGCATCCAGAATGAACAAGGCGGTGGTTGTGTTAATGAAAAAGGTTTGTCTTGTTGCGAGTGGGATTTTTGTGAGGGGTGTGTTGGTGCAGATGTCGCCTCTTTCGATAAGAGTTGTGGTGGCTAATCTGCCTCCGTTTATTGCTTACGAACAGACCGCAAGTAGTTGGTTAGTTTTGGTAAATTTGCAAGTGGTTTTCGTGTGCTCTCGGCTGGGTGCCAAGCGGAATCCGTTAAACATGTCTCTTTTCGTAGACAAGTGTTTGTTTCTTAACAAACTTCAAGGTTACACAGGGGAGGGGTGGAACACAGGGTTTGGTAGCACAGATAGTTTTGGGTGTTTCTAGTGTGGGGATCATCAGTTATAGGCTACAAGCAGCAATATGATTGATAGGTAGGACAGGTATTGAACCCAAATAATCCCTACTCAGATGCGCTAACCTCAACCCTAGTAAACATGCATTATAAAAACCTTCTATATAAAATTATCTCATATTGGGAGTAAATAGCCTCTGAATAGAAAAGAAAAAACACTGCATCTTCCAGCCCACCAATAAATTACATAATGCAACCGTCGCGGTTATCATATTTACCTCAACATGCCCCTCGCTTGCGTGAGAAGACAGAGTGCTCAATGCTGGTTGATGAATTTGACAATTAATGTACTAGGAAAATACGTTTTTGTCGACCAGAGGTGACTGAATTAATGTTCAGGCGTATTGATAATCATTATAGTAATGAAGTATAATTTCAAAACATGAAAGTTGTCAAGTGGTGGTGGTACCAGGAGGGAGGAGAGTAGAGCAGGGTCAAGTGGTGGTGGTACCAGGAGGGAGGAGAGTAGAGCAGGGTCAAGTGGTGGTGGTACCAGGAGGGAGGAGTGTAGAGCAGGGTCAAGTGGTGGTGGTACCAGGAGGGAGGAGAGTAGAGCAGGGTCAAGTGGTGGTGGTACCAGGAGGGAGGAGAGTAGAGCAGGGTCAAGTGGTGGTGGTACCAGGAGTGAGGAGAGTAGTGCAGGGTCAAGTGGTGGTGGTACCAGGAAGGAGGAGAGTAGTGCAGGGTCAAGTGGTGGTGGTACCAGGAAGGAGGAGAGTAGTGAATGGCCAAGTGGTGGTGCGCAGGCCGTGGAGAAAGCGGTGGTGGGGAGGGTTGCAGCTGGGCTACATGAGCTGAGGCAGGTTTCTGTAGTAACAGAGACTCCAGTGGGCGAAGGCTTGGTGGGCTCATCCCAGGAAATATTGCCTGTCATTGGGGAAGAGACTCTGATCAGGGGGGAAGTGCAGGGGGGCAGAGACTGGGGAGGAGGAGGAAGAGGGGGGAGGTGAGTGTGCGGGAGCGGAGGACAAGGCGTCTCGTTTTCAGACGGCTCATTGGATCCAGAGCTGACAGACAGTCAGGCTGAGGGCCCAGTATATATGTTGAGAGAACTTTCTAGGTTCCTGATGGAGACTAAAGGGGAAAAAGAAGGTTCTGCTGGAGTCTTATTTGATTGATCCTGGAAGGTTTGTAAGGTCAGTACAACACGTGATGAAGAATGAGGGGTTTAGTGTCCTCTCACCCAGGAAGCGGTATAGGCTGAGAAAATGGGTCATGGGTTCTTAAGGGCATGTCTTCAGAATCTGCTTAAATTGATGGTTTTTTCTGGCATGGCGGCTTTATGGGCTTCTCTACTGGTTTCTGATTGTGGTGATTTCCCTCCCACCTCTTATGGAGATTTCACGGTTAGACTTCCTTAACATGAACGGCAGCAGAGACTGGGGGAATATGTCAAACCAAAACATTTAAACGTGATTTTTTAGCAAGAGACACACAGTGATGTGATTAATGAAGTGTATTGGGGGTCTGGTGGAAGGGGGCGCAGGTGCTGAGCCATGGCACAAATCTTAGTGCAGGGGTAGCAAAAGAGGTGTGTAAGGGTAGGTTGTTAGTGGTTAGAGCCAAAATCAATGACCTTGTCTTTGCTTTCCAAAATGTGTCTGCACCTAGTACAGGGCTCAGTTCTCTGTTTCAACAGGGCCCAGGCAGGTGTCCTATTGGAAATTCCATGTAAAGCTCTTCCAAGATGACACTTTTTGCTCAAACTTCCAAGGCTTTTGGGAGAGGTGGGGACAGCAGAAGGGGGAGTTTGAGTCTCTCAGTCAGTGGTGGGACGAAGGGAAAGCCCAGATTCAGGTTTTCAGTCAGCAGTATACATATTCTTCCTCTTCAGAGGCCAGGAGAGTACTGGGGAAGATTGAGTGGTTCATTAGTGAGGTGGAGGCTGAGCTGGTGGGTCAAGGTAGGGTGGGGCTACAAGATAATCTATCTGAACTACGCAGGGACCTAGTGGCTTTCATTTCAGATGAAAGCAAAAGGATCACTTGTAAGAGCTAGTTTGATGCTCCCAGCTCTTTTGGGTTGGAGAAACAGAGTGGGGAAACCAAGAAAATCCATTGTTTACGTTGGTCTGATGGGTGGGTAACTTCTGTTGTGGTGAGATGAGGGAGCCTGATGGGTGGGTAACTTCTGTTGTGGGGAGATGAGGGAGCCTGATGGGTGGGTAACTTCTGTTGTGGGGAGATGAGGGAGCCTGATGGGTGGGTAACTTCTGTTGTGGGGGAGATGAGGCTGCGGCTGTGGAGTTGTACTCTGATTTATAGAGGGCAGAACTCTGTGGTCCTCTGTAGAGCACGGCGCTTGTAACGCCAGGGTAGTGGGTTCGATCCCCGGGACCACCCATATGTAAAAATGTATGCACATGACTGTAAGTCGCTTTGGATAAAAGCGTCTGCTAAATGGCATATTATTATTATTATTATTATTATTATCCTGGGTTTTCTCAGGTTCTGCTCACAGACCTTTCCAAACTCTCTCTGTCACAGATAAATCAAATAGACATTTCCCTGGCCTTTCACAAACTCTCAGCTGCTGTCTCTCAGACGGTCTGCCTGTGGATTTTTATAAAAAGTTCTGGGGAATTATTGGACAGAACGTGTGTTGTGTGAGTGTACTGTGGTGTTGGGTACTGGATAATGTGATTGTGTGGAGGTTGTGTTGGCACGCAATGTGCTTTTAGGGGTGGGGGTGTTAGTGTAATGAGGATGGCTCATTAAAGTAAGACAAGTCAGTCTCTCTCTCTCTCTCTCTTAACAGCGCTCTGCACAGGCAGCAGTGGAGGACAGTGATAAGATCTTTACCGAGCTGATCCGCTCCATTGAGAGAAGGCGCTCTGAGGTGAAGGAGCTGATCAGAGCCCAAGAGAAGGCTCAAGTGAGTCAAGCTGAAGGACTCCTGGAGCAACTGGAGCAGGAGATAGCTGAGCTGAGGAAGAGAAGCACTGAGCTGGAGCAGCTCTCACACACAGAGGATCACATCCATTTCCTCCAGGTAACTCAACTGCCTTGATACATGTGATATGAAATTAACTTAATGTGAAACTCTCAATCATTTGGTTCTGCTCTCTCTCTCTCTCTCTCTCTCTCCAGAGTTATCAGTCTCTCTCCGGTACCAGTGTATCTTCAGACTTTCCCAGCATCGTTGTCCATCCTCTTCAGTACTTTGGAGATGTGAGTAAGACTGTGTCTGAACTGAGAGAGAAACTAGAAGACGTCCTTAAAGGAGAATGGACCAAGATCTCCACTACAGGTGTGTTGAAAATAATAAGAACATCAACTTTAGACCATTGAAAGTTCCCTACTAGTCATATACATGTGGAATATGGTGTGATGATAACATTCCCTCTCTCTGTGAATGTGTTTGTGTGTCTGTAGTGAATATAGTGGATGTTGTACTGCCTCCAGAGCCCAAGACCAGAGAACAGTTCTTACAATGTGAGTCTCTTCATTCTGAAGTAACTAACAGTCTCTTTTTACTGACACTCCTAACAATCCCTCTAGAAATATATAGCAATAGTAGATCTAATCAAAGACTGGGTATCTATCTGACTCCTCATATTTCTCTGATTTGATCTCTGCTGTGCTCTAATCAAAGACAGGGTAGATACAGTATCTGACTTCACTTATTGTTCTAACTCCCCTCATTGGTCTCTGCTCTGCTCTTCTCCCAGATTCCTGTCAGCTCACACTGGACCCAAACACAGCAGACACACTCCTCTCTCTGTCTAAAGGGAACAGAAAGGTGACCTATACAGACCAAGAACAACCATATCCTGTTCATCCAGACAGATTCACCAACTACCAGGTTCTGTGTAGAGAGGGTCTGTCTGGACGCTGTTACTGGGAGGTGGAGTGGAGTGGGGAGTGTGTTTATACAGCAGTCTCATATAAAGACATCAGCAGAACAGGGACAGATGGTGGATTTGGAGAGAATGACAAGTCCTGGAGTTTAGAGTGCTCTAGTGGTGGTTATAGGTTCATACACAATAATGTTGGGACTAAAGTATCAGGCCCTCAGTCCTCCAGAGTAGGAGTGGACCTGGATCACAAGGCAGGTACTCTGTCCTTCTACAGTGTCTCTGACACAATGACCCTCCTCCACAGAGTCCAGACCACATTCACTCAGCCCCTCTATCCTGGGTTTAATCTCTATGGTACTGCTGAGCTGGTTAAACTGTAGTAGGGTCCACATAGATACTAGTCATGCTGGTGTAGTCTATAGCTGAGCTGGTTAAACTGTAGTAGGGTCCACATAGATACTAGTCATGCTGGTGTAGTCTATAGCTGAGCTGGTTAAACTGTAGTAGGATCCACATAGATACTAGTCATGCTGGTGTAGTCTATAGCTGAGCTGGTTAAACTGTAGTAGGGTCCACATAGATACTAGTCATGCTGGTGTAGTCTATAGCTGAGCTGGTTAAACTGTAGTAGGGTCCACATAGATACTAGTCATGCTGGTGTAGTCTATAGCTGAGCTGGTTAAACTGTAGTAGGGTCCACATAGATACTAGTCATGCTGGTGTAGTCTATAGCTGAGCTGGTTAAACTGTATTAGGGTCCACATAGATACTAGTCATGCTGGTGTAGTCTATAGCTGAGCTGGTTAAACTGTAGTAGGGTCCACATAGATACTAGTCATGCTGGTGTAGTCTATAGCTGAGCTGTTTAAACTGTAGTAGCGTCCACATAGATACTAGTTATGCTGGTGGTGATGGTCCCCAGATATAATACTCTGTTTTTCTGTACAATTATTTATGTCTGACTGATTTAATCTTCAGAGTGTAATTAAAACGTAATAACGTATTTATATCAAATGCAATGTTTTAATTGGCTACATTTACATTAATCATGATGTTTGCTGTTAATGTATGTTGGTTGTCATTCAGAACCATTGAAATGTTTTCCCAATTGGTTCTCTGTCTCAATGTCATTTTCCTCAGTATCTTGGAACAGGTAGTGTTACTTACTTGCTAATTGAACTATATGGGCCGGTTTTCCGGACACAGATGAAGCCTAGTTCTAGACTAAAAAGCATGTTCAATGGAGATGTCCGGGAAATCGGCCCTAAGTTTGGTATAATTTATTCTCCCATACGGCTCAGTCAAGCAACATTAAACCTGTCCAGCAGGTGGTGCTATTAACCAAACAATAAAAACAGCAGATATCTTGACTTGCCACTCAGTATATCAGTAATGTTCAGAATTGTACTTTAATATCATTGGAGATTGATGGTCTTTTTAATCCACTATCCAGAGTCAGGAACAGATTAAGTTAGGTCTGCTACTGTTCAGTTATTAAATATGATTCATGGTGATGGGAAATAAAAAATACATCTAGTAGTAGTTTTCCTTTGCTATTTATTCCAAGGTGTGTCTTTAACTTGTAAATGGATTGTATTGAAGCTGGCATGTGGTGTGGATGATAGAATAGAGTGAATAGAGGAGAGAAGAGAGGAGGAGAGGAGAACATAATATAGAAGACAGATAAGATAGAGAGAGAATTCATACCCAGGGGAGTTACTGACTCTGGCCCAAATGACACCCTGTTCATTACGTAGTGCACTAGGCTACTTCTGATCAGATC
>NW_028162239.1:0-52213 GCF_964263955.1 Coregonus lavaretus | reverse complement strand
CCTTCTGAAGAGAGGAGAGGAGAGATACCTTCTGAAGAGAGGAGAGGAGGAGAGTTACCTTCTAGAAGAGAGAGGAGAGGAGAAGAGATACCTCTAAAGAGAGGGAGGAGAGAGTACTTCTGAAGAGGAGGAGAGTACCTTCTGAAGAGAGGAGAGAAGAGATACCTTCTGAAGAGAGAGAGGAGAGAGATACCTTCTAAAGAGAGGAGAGGAGAGAGATACCTTCTAAAGAGAGGAGAGGAGAGAGATACCTTCTGAAGAGAGGAGAGGAGAGAGATACCTTCTGAAGAGAGGAGAGGAGAGAGATACCTTCTGAAGAGAGGAGAGGAGAGAGATACCTTCTGAAGAGAGGAGAGGAGAGAGATACCTTCTGAAGAGAGGAGAGGAGAGAGATACCTTCTAAAGAGAGGAGAGGAGAGAGATACCTTCTAAAGAGAGGAGAGGAGAGAGATACCTTCTAAAGAGAGGAGAGGAGAGAGATACCTTCTAAGAGAGGAGAGGAGAGAGATACCTTCTAAAGAGAGGAGAGGAGAGAGATACCTTCTAAAGAGAGGAGAGGAGAGAGATACCTTCTAAAGAGAGGAGAGAGAGAGATACCTTCTAAAGAGAGGAGAGGAGAGATACCTTCTGAAGAGAGGAGAGGAGAGAGATACCTTCTAAAGAGAGGAGAGGAGAGAGATACCTTCTAAAGAGAGGAGAGGAGAGAGATACCTTCTAAAGAGAGGAGAGGAGAGAGATACCTTCTAAAGAGAGGAGAGGAGAGAGATACCTTCTAAAGAGAGGAGAGGAGAGAGATACCTTCTAAGAGAGGAGAGGAGAGATACCTTCTGAAGAGAGGAGAGGAGAGAGATACCTTCTAAGAGAGGAGAGGAGAGAGATACCTTCTGAAGAGAGGAGAGGAGAGAGATACCTTCTAAAGAGAGGAGAGGAGAGAGATACCTTCTAAAGAGAGGAGAGGAGAGAGATACCTTCTGAAGAGAGGAGAGGAGAGAGATACCTTCTGAAGAGAGGAGAGAGAGAGATACCTTCTAAAGAGAGGAGAGAGATACCTTCTAAGAGAGGAGAGGAGAGAGATACCTTCTGAAGAGAGGAGAGGAGAGAGATACCTTCTGAAGAGAGGAGAGGAGAGAGATACCTTCTAAAGAGAGGAGAGGAGAGAGATACCTTCTAAAGAGAGGAGAGGAGAGAGATACCTTCTAAAGAGAGGAGAGAGAGAGATACCTTCTAAGAGAGGAGAGGAGAGAGATACCTTCTAAGAGAGGAGAGAGAGAGATACCTTCTGAAGAGAGGAGAGGAGAGAGATACCTTCTAAAGAGAGGAGAGGAGAGAGATACCTTCTAAAGAGAGGAGAGGAGAGAGATACCTTCTGAAGAGAGGAGAGGAGAGAGATACCTTCTAAAGAGAGGAGAGGAGAGAGATACCTTCTAAAGAGAGGAGAGGAGAGAGATACCTTCTAAAGAGAGGAGAGGAGAGAGATACCTTCTAAAGAGAGGAGAGAGAGATACCTTCTGAAGAGAGGAGAGGAGAGAGATACCTTCTGAAGAGAGGAGAGGAGAGAGATACCTTCTGAAGAGAGGAGAGGAGAGAGATACCTTCTAAAGAGGAGAGGAGAGAGATACCTTCTAAAGAGAGGAGAGGAGAGAGATACCTTCTAAAGAGAGGAGAGGAGAGATACCTTCTAAAGAGAGGAGAGGAGAGAGATACCTTCTAAAGAGAGGAGAGGAGAGAGATACCTTCTAAAGAGGGAGAGAGAGATACCTTCTAAAGAGAGGAGAGGAGAGAGATACCTTCTGAAGAGAGGAGAGGAGAGAGATACCTTCTGAAGAGAGGAGAGGAGAGATACCTTCTGAAGAGAGGAGAGGAGAGATACCTTCTAAAGAGAGGAGGAGAGAGATACCTTCTAAAGAGAGGAGAGGAGAGATACCTTCTGAAGAGAGGAGAGGAGAGATACCTTCTAAAGAGAGGAGAGGAGAGAGATACCTTCTAAAGAGAGGAGAGGAGAGAGATACCTTCTAAAGAGAGGAGAGGAGAGAGATACCTTCTAAAGAGAGGAGAGGAGAGAGATACCTTCTGAAGAGAGGAGAGGAGAGAGATACCTTCTGAAGAGGAGAGGAGAGGAGAGAGATACCTTCTGAAGAGAGGAGAGGAGAGAGATACCTTCTGAAGAGAGGAGAGGAGAGAGATACCTTCTGAAGAGAGGAGAGGAGAGAGATACCTTCTAAAGAGAGGAGAGGAGAGATACCTTCTGAAGAGAGGAGAGGAGAGATACCTTCTAAAGAGAGGAGAGGAGAGAGATACCTTCTAAAGAGAGGAGAGGAGAGAGATACCTTCTAAAGACAGGAGAGGAGAGAGATACCTTCTAAAGAGAGGAGAGAGATACCTTCTAAAGAGAGGAGAGGAGAGAGATACCTTCTAAAGAGAGGAGAGGAGAGAGATACCTTCTAAAGAGAGGAGAGAGATACCTTCTAAAGAGAGGAGAGGAGAGAGATACCTTCTAAAGAGAGGAGAGGAGAGAGATACCTTCTAAAGAGAGGAGAGGAGAGAGATACCTTCTGAAGAGAGGAGAGGAGAGAGATACCTTCTAAAGAGAGGAGAGGAGAGAGATACCTTCTGAAGAGAGGAGAGGAGAGATACCTTCTAAAGAGAGGAGAGGAGAGAGATACCTTCTGAAGAGAGGAGAGGAGAGAGATACCTTCTGAAGAGAGGAGAGGAGAGAGATACCTTCTGAAGAGAGGAGAGGAGAGAGATACCTTCTGAAGAGAGGAGAGGAGAGAGATACCTTCTGAAGAGAGGAGAGGAGAGAGATACCTTCTAACGAGAGGAGAGGAGAGAGATACCTTCTAAAGAGAGGAGAGGAGAGAGATACCTTCTGAAGAGAGGAGAGGAGAGAGATACCTTCTAATAGAGGAGAGGAGAGAGATACCTTCTGAAGAGAGGAGAGGAGAGAGATACCTTCTAAAGAGAGGAGAGGAGAGAGATACCTTCTAAGGAGAGGAGAGGAGAGAGATACCTTCTGAAGAGAGGAGAGGAGAGAGATACCTTCTAAAGAGAGGAGAGAGATACCTTCTAAAGAGAGGAGAGAGATACCTTCTGAAGAGAGGAGAGAGATACCTTCTGAAGAGAGGAGAGGAGAGAGATACCTTCTGAAGAGAGGAGAGGAGAGAGATACCTTCGGAAGAGAAGAGAGGAGAGAGATACCTTCTGAAGAGAGGAGAGAGATACCTTCTGAAGAGAGGAGAGAGATACCTTCTGAAGAGAGGAGAGAGATACCTTCTGAAGAGAGGAGAGGAGAGAGATACCTTCGGAAGAGAGGAGAGGAGAGAGATACCTTCTGAAGAGAGGAGAGGAGAGAGATACCTTCTAAAGAGAGGAGAGGAGAGAGATACCTTCTGAAGAGAGGAGAGGAGAGAGATACCTTCTGAAGAGAGGAGAGGAGAGAGATACCTTCTAAAGAGAGGAGAGGAGAGAGATACCTTCTGAAGAGAGGAGAGGAGAGAGATACCTTCTGAAGAGAGGAGAGGAGAGAGATACCTTCTGAAGAGAGGAGAGGAGAGAGATACCTTCTAAAGAGAGGAGAGGAGAGAGATACCTTCTAAAGAGAGGAGAGGAGAGAGATACCTTCTGAAGAGAGGAGAGGAGAGAGATACCTTCTGAAGAGAGGAGAGGAGAGAGATACCTTCTAAAGAGAGGAGAGGAGAGAGATACCTTCTAAAGAGAGGAGAGGAGAGAGATACCTTCTGAAGAGATGAGAGGAGAGAGATACCTTCTGAAGAGAGGAGAGGAGAGAGATACCTTCTGAAGAGAGGAGAGGAGAGAGATACCTTCTAAAGAGAGGAGAGGAGAGAGATACCTTCTGAAGAGAGGAGAGGAGAGAGATACCTTCTGAAGAGAGGAGAGGAGAGAGATACCTTCTAAAGAGAGGAGAGGAGAGAGATACCTTCTGAAGAGAGGAGAGGAGAGAGATACCTTCTAAAGAGAGGAGAGGAGAGAGATACCTTCTGAAGAGAGGAGAGGAGAGAGATACCTTCTAAAGAGAGGAGCGGAGAGAGATACCTTCTAAAGAGAGGAGAGGAGAGAGATACCTTCTAAAGAGAGGAGAGGAGAGAGATACCTTCTAAAGAGAGGAGAGGAGAGAGATACCTTCTGAAGAGAGGAGAGGAGAGAGATACCTTCTGAAGAGAGGAGAGGAGAGAGATACCTTCTAAAGAGAGGAGAGGAGAGAGATACCTTCTAAAGAGAGGAGAGGAGAGAGATACCTTCTGAAGAGAGGAGAGGAGAGAGATACCTTCTAAAGAGAGGAGAGGAGAGAGATACCTTCTGAAGAGAGGAGAGGAGAGAGATACCTTCTGAAGAGAGGAGAGGAGAGAGATACCTTCTGAAGAGAGGAGAGGAGAGAGATACCTTCTGAAGAGAGGAGAGGAGAGAGATACCTTCTAAAGAGAGGAGAGGAGAGAGATACCTTCTGAAGAGAGGAGAGGAGAGAGATACCTTCTAAAGAGAGGAGATGAGAGAGATACCTTCTAAAGAGAGGAGAGGAGAGAGATACCTTCTGAAGAGAGGAGAGGAGAGAGATACCTTCTGAAGAGAGGAGAGGAGAGAGATACCTTCTGAAGAGAGGAGAGGAGAGAGATACCTTCTAAAGAGAGGAGAGGAGAGAGATACCTTCTGAAGAGAGGAGAGGAGAGAGATACCTTCTGAAGAGAGGAGAGGAGAGAGATACCTTCTGAAGAGAGGAGAGGAGAGAGATACCTTCTGAAGAGAGGAGAGGAGAGAGATACCTTCTAAAGAGAGGAGAGGAGAGAGATACCTTCTAAAGAGAGGAGAGGAGAGAGATACCTTCTAAAGAGAGGAGAGGAGAGAGATACCTTCTGAAGAGAGGAGAGGAGAGAGATACCTTCTAAAGAGAGGAGAGGAGAGAGATACCTTCTGAAGAGAGGAGAGGAGAGAGATACCTTCTAAAGAGAGGAGAGGAGAGAGATACCTTCTAAAGAGAGGAGAGGAGAGAGATACCTTCTAAAGAGAGGAGAGGAGAGAGATACCTTCTAAAGAGAGGAGAGGAGAGAGATACCTTCTGAAGAGAGGAGAGGAGAGATACCTTCTAAAGAGAGGAGAGGAGAGAGATACCTTCTAAAGAGAGGAGAGGAGAGATACCTTCTAAAGAGAGGAGAGGAGAGAGATACCTTCTGAAGAGAGGAGAGGAGAGAGATACCTTCTAAAGAGAGGAGAGGAGAGAGATACCTTCTGAAGAGAGGAGAGGAGAGAGATACCTTCTGAAGAGAGGAGAGGAGAGAGATACCTGCTAAAGAGAGGAGAGGAGAGAGATACCTTCTGAAGAGAGGAGAGGAGAGAGATACCTTCTAAAGAGAGGAGAGGAGAGAGATACCTTCTAAAGAGAGGAGAGGAGAGAGATACCTTCTAAAGAGAGGAGAGGAGAGAGATACCTTCTGAAGAGAGGAGAGGAGAGAGATACCTTCTGAAGAG
Organism: Coregonus lavaretus; assembly: GCF_964263955.1. NCBI lineage: Eukaryota > Metazoa > Chordata > Actinopteri > Salmoniformes > Salmonidae > Coregonus > Coregonus lavaretus. The sequence continues at coordinate 46,732 of NW_028162239.1, read as the reverse complement.
AGGAGAGGAGAGAGATACCTTCTGAAGAGAGGAGAGGAGAGAGATACCTTCTGAAGAGAGGAGAGGAGAGAGATACCTTCTGAAGAGAGGAGAGGAGAGAGATACCTTCTAAAGAGAGGAGAGGAGAGAGATACCTTCTAAAGAGAGGAGAGGAGAGAGATACCTTCTGAAGAGAGGAGAGGAGAGATACCTTCTAAAGAGAGGAGAGGAGAGAGATACCTTCTGAAGAGAGGAGAGGAGAGAGATACCTTCTGAAGAGAGGAGAGGAGAGAGATACCTTCTGAAGAGAGGAGAGGAGAGAGATACCTTCTAAAGAGAGGAGAGGAGAGAGATACCTTCTAAAGAGAGGAGAGGAGAGAGATACCTTCTAAAGAGAGGAGAGGAGAGAGATACCTTCTGAAGAGAGGAGAGGAGAGAGATACCTTCTGAAGAGAGGAGAGGAGAGAGATACCTTCTGAAGAGAGGAGAGGAGAGAGATACCTTCTGAAGAGAGGAGAGAGATACCTTCTAAAGAGAGGAGAGGAGAGAGATACCTTCTGAAGAGAGGAGAGGAGAGAGATACCTTCTGAAGAGAGGAGAGGAGAGAGATACCTTCTAAAGAGAGGCAGGCTGAAGAGGCATGGCTTGCGTCCCAAATGGCACTCTATTACCTATTTTTGACCAGTCCTATGGGTCCTGGTCAAAAGTAGTGTACCATATAGGGAATAGGGTGCCATTTGGAACATATTTACAGTGGTAATTGGGCGATGCAACAAGGATCAAAGAGAGCTGCTGTGCAAATGTCTGTCAACCCTAGACAGTGATCTGAGAGAGAGCCTCCCTTTGTCAGCCAGTGTGTGTGTGTGTGTGTGCAGAGATACAGAGAATGAGAGACAGATGTAGAGACAACAAAACCTCTCATCCCACCATATCACAGCAGCCACCACCCACCACTCACCCACTCCCCGTTTAGCTGCCCGGCTCCCTGTCTGGCTACAGGCCCATTGGTGGGTATTAGCAGGGCAGCTACGCATCTTAATACAGTAACACGTGGGAAACCATTGGTGGGTATTAGCAGGGCAGCTACGCATCCTGCTTATTAACTGGGATTTCTGGAAAACCAGGGAAATTTGGGAAAGTAATCGTAATTTTGCAACTCTATGTAGAACTCTGAAGGCCTAAGTCATCATGGGAGATGTGGGTCTTGATGTTGGCTGGTACTGTTAGATACTGAATGGGCAGTGCATCACAGCGGCTATATAAACACGGACAGACTTCAATGGTTGTTGGGATGTAGTCAGAAAACAAAACCATGTCTTCATGATCAAGCATGCTTCAGAGCTGTCAGCATGGCCAACTACTAACATGTCATCACACGGATTCATTGCAGCTAGAATGAAGGCTGTTTTTCCATTGTCTTGTGTTCTGATGCCAGCTTTATATTTTCTTCAATCTTGGTTTTGTTTTCCCTTACGGTAATTCAGTTTAATTTGTTTGGATTGGAAGATGAATGTCACTAGGAATTTCTGTTGTGCAAGACAGAGCTTGGTTGTTGGTTGAGTTTCCCTCTCCCTCTCTCCCTCTCTTTCTCTCTTTCTCTGTGTGTGTGTGTGTGTGTGTGTGTGTGTGTGTGTGTGTGTGTGTGTGTGTGTGCGTACCTATATGTGTGTGTGTGTGTGTGTGTGTGTGTGTGTGCGTACCTATATGTGTGTGTGTGTGTGTGTGTGTGACTGTGACTGTGACATCAGATGGATACGAACACATCCTTTGTTTATCAATAAGGATGTGTACTGAATGCAAATGTCTGCATTGTCTTATGCTTTTATGGCAACTTTAGATTTTCTTCAATCTTGGTTTTGTTTTCCCGTACGGTAATTCAGTTTAATTTGTTTGGATTGGAAGATGAATGTCACTAGGAATGTATCTTACAGAAGACAGAGCTTGGTTGAGTCTCTCTCTCTCTCTCTCTCTATCTATCTCTTTCTTTCTCTCTCTCTCTCTCAATTCAATTAAACGCAAAGGGCTTTATTGGCATGGGAAACATATGTTTACATTGCCAAAGCAAGTGAAATTGTTAGGCCTACTGCTGCTAGGTAGCTCTCTCTCTGCTCTCCCCCTTCCCTCTGTCTGTTCTTGATTGCAGGAGTGAAGTCTGGTGTGCGGGAGTCAGGGTTCCAGCTGCAGCTCATTCACCATAATCACCTCAGCCTTAAAGACCCGGTCAAACTTGCCACTCATCGTCAGATCATAGTCAAGACAACCATGTTAGTCTCGCTGCTGGTTCAACCTGCTTGTTTTCGCTCTTTGTGTTTTTGGCCTGTTCTATTTACATTTCTCCTGTGCCACAGATTATTGGAACCTGACTCCTGCCTCCGCTTCACTCCTGCCACCACCATCCTGTTTACCTCTACTGGACTTCCCTTTTGGACTCACCCCGGACACTAGGACGTTACGGTACCAACCCTGCTCAGAACCTGGATCTGTTACCCTCCCAGTAGACCTGGACTTGCTCTTCCCCCCTATTTTTGGAAACCTGGACAATTTTACTTTGTAATAAACCTGTTAAACCTTCTCTGGCTCGGTGTAGTTGTCTGCATTTGGGTTCATATCCAGTTAAATCATGACAGTATGATCTGACCAACATGAACCCAGCAGACAGCAGCTCAGATACCACCCCAGAGTGCACTCAAATTCGGACTGCCATAGCCAATCAGGGCATTTTACTTGGCCAACATGATACTTTGTTTAAGACTATTTCTGAGAACAGTCAGATGCTGCTTAATCAGGTTCAAGTACTCACCAATCAAGTGTCTGCCCTTACTACCCAAGTTAATAATGCACCCCTCGTTCATGGCATACAAACTGCTCCTTCTCCTGCTCCGCCTGTTTTTCCTGCTCCTCCAGCCCAGATCAGAGAGCCTTTTGTTCCTGCTCCAGAGCGCTATGACGGGAACATGGGAACCTGTGGTGATTTTTTGACTCAATGCTCGTTAGTGTTTGAACAACAGCCCCTCACCTACGCCTCAGAAAGAGCCCGTATTGCCTACCTTATCAACTCTACTAGCGGTTCCGCTCGTTCTTGGGGATCCGCGGTCTGGGAGAGTCAGTCGGACATTTGCAACGCTTACGTTGCCTTCACCACTGAGATGAGGAAGGTTTTCGACCATCCCGTACGGGGCAAGGAGGCTGCTAAACGGTTGTTTTCTCTTCGGCAGGGGTCTCGCAGTGTGGCGGAGATGGCAGTGGAGTTTCGGACTTTAGCGGCAGTGAGTGGTTGGAATGACGAGGCATTACAAGGAGTGTTCATTAATGCTTTGTCTGCGACTTTGAAAGATGAATTGGTGTCATATGATGAATCGCCTACGCTGGATAATCTTATTTCACTCACCATCAGGTTGGATAATCGGATTCGGGAGCGCCGCCGGGAGAGGAGTGTTAGTTCCAAGCGACCTGTCTGTCGTCAACCAACTCCTCCCCGCCTCTTCCCTACGGAGAAGGCCGAGTCTTCCCGAGTCAATACTAGGAGCACTGAACCCGAAGCCATGGAGGTGGGTCGTGCACGGTTGTCCTCAGAGGAGCGTGCACGTCGTATTCGGGCTCGTGTATGCCTGTATTGTGGAGAAGCTGGTCATTTCGTTCCTTCCTGCCCAGTTCGTCCGGGAAAAGGGCCGGCTCATCATTAATGGGAGAAGTTTTGGTGAGCCGAGCAGCGGATTCTTCCTCTTCTCCCCGCATTCTGCTCCAGGCATCCCTCCAGTGGCAGTCCCAGAATTTCCCTGTTAGTGCGCTGGTTGACTCTGGTGCCGTTGAAAGCTTTTTTGATCGAGAGTTGGTTCAACAAATGGATTTAGAGACTGTTCTTATGGACCGTCCGCTGCAGGCTAAGGGTCTAAATGGACAATTGTTGACCCGTATTACTCATCAGACTGTGCCTGTTTGTCTCAGAGTGTCGGGTAATCATCAGGAGAACATTCAATTTCACATAATTGACTGCCCACAGACCCCCCCCTGGTCCTTGGTATCCCCTGGCTCATAAGACACAATCCACACATTGATTGGGTGACAGGTAGAATTGTTTCATGGAGCACATTTTGTCATGTGAACTGTTTGTGTTCTGCTCAGACCCCTGCCAGCACTGTGCCTCAACCTCCACTGGAGTCCATGGATCTCTCTGCTGTCCCTGACGTGTATCATGACCTGGCATCCGTTTTCTGCAAACAGAGCTACTTCTCTTCCTCCTCACCGGCCATACGACTGCGCCATTGACCTCCAGCCAGGAGCCCCTCTCCCTAACAGTCGCCTGTACAATCTCTCCCGCCCGGAGTCGGAGGCTATGGAGAACTACATTCGGGACTCCTTGGCGGCAGGTATTATTCGTCCTTCCTCGTCACCTGTAGGAGCGGGATTCTTTTTTGTTGGAAAGAAGGATAAGACCCTCAGACCCTGTATTGATTTCCGTGGACTTAACAACATCACCATTAAGAACAAATATTCTCTGCCTTTAATTAATTCTGTTTTTCCCCTCCTTCATGGTGCAGCTATCTTTACGAAACTGGATCTACGAAATGCGTATCACCTGGTGCGCATTCGTAAGGGCGATGAATGGAAGACTGCCTTCAACACACCCTTGGGACATTTTAGGTATCTGGTTATGCCTTTTGGTTTGTGTAATGCCCCTGCTGTTTTTCAGGCACTGGTGAATGATGTCCTTCGGGACATGTTGAATCGTTTTGTTTTTGTCTATCTGGATGATATCCTGATTTACTCGAAGTCCTCCCAGGAACATGAACTGCATGTGCGCCAGGTGTTGCAAAGGTTGTTGGAGAACAAACTATTTGTGAAGATGGAGAAATGTGAATTTCATGTGTCTGAAACCTCTTTTTTGGGTTACATAATAGCTCAAGGGGAGTTGCGGATGGACCCAGCTAAGATCTCTGCTGTCACGGACTGGCCAGCCCCCTCCACCCGCAAACAACTTCAACGATTCTTGGGGTTTGCGAACTTCTACAGGAGGTTCATCAAGGACTACAGCCGCATTGCTGCGCCACTCACCGCTCTCGCCTCCATCTCACTACCGTTCGCTTGGAATGAAGGGGCCGAATCAGCGTTCGAAGAGCTGAAACATCGCTTCGCCTCGGCTCCCATTTTGATGCAGCCTGACCCCGACCGCCAGTTTGTCGTGGAGGTGGACGCATCTGACACTGGGGTAGGTGCGGTGTTGTCACAACGTTCACCTGAAGATAACAAACTGCATCCCTGTGCTTTTCTTTCACGAAAACTTTCTCAGGCAGAGAGGAATGATGTTGGCAATCGTGAACTGCTCGCCGTTAAGCTGGCTCTCGAGGAGTGGCGGCATTGGTTGGAGGGGGCGGAACAACCCTTCATCGTTTGGACGGATCATAAAAATCTTGCATACATCCAGTCAGCGAAGCAGCTCAATCCCCGTCAAGCCAGGTGGGCACTATTTTTTGGTAGATTCAATTTTTCCCTGTCTTACCGTCCTGGGTCACGCAACGTCAAGGCTGACGCCCTGTCTCGTGTTCATTCTGCTGTTGATACTGGTAGTAACCCTGAACCCATCTTGCCTCCTACCTGCAGTATTGCTGCCATTACATGTGACATCGAAGGGATTGTTAGACAGGCTCAACATCTACAAGCTGATCCTGGGAGCGGTCCTCCTAACCGGTTGTTTGTCCCTGAGTCTGTTCGCTCCCAGGTACTTCAGTGGGCTCACTCGTCTCCCCTTACCTGTCACCCTGGAGTTACTCGGACCCTTGACTTTTTGTGACGGAAGTTCTGGTGGCCCAGGATGGAGGCGGACACTCGAGCCTTCATTGCTGCTTGTACGATATGTGCACGAAGTAAGAACTCCACCCAGGCCAGTGCTGGTCATCTACGACCTCTGCCAATACCCAGCTGGCCCTGGTCCCACATTGCATTGGATTTTGTCACTGGACTTCCCCCCTCGACTGGAAAGACGGTCATTCTTACTGTAATTGATCGGTTTTCTAAGTTTGCTCATTTTTTGGCCCTACCTAAACTGCCCACTGCCAGAGAAACTGCTGATATTTTGGTTGAACATGTGTTCCGCTCTCATGGTCTACCCACTGATATTGTCTCTGACAGGGGTCCCCAGTTTGTCTCCCAGGTATGGAAAGCTTTCTGTAAGGCTTTGGGCATCACATCCAGCCTGTCCTCTGGATATCAACCCCAGACCAACGGGCAAGCCGAGAGAGCGAACCAGGAGATGGAGACCGCTCTCCGCTGTGTCACAGGGTCTAACCCTGGGTCATGGAGCTCCATGCTCCCCTGGGTGGAATATGCTCATAACACCTTGACTAACGCTTCCTCTGGTTTGTCTCCCTTTCTGTGCACGCTGGGTTATCAACCTCCCCTGTTCCCTTCTCAAGAGAGGGAACTGGCATTACCCTCGGTGCAGTCCCACATGCGCCGCTGCTTCAAGGTCTGGAGGAAGGCCAGGGTAGCTCTGTCCCGAGCTTCGGCGTACATGCAGAGGCAAGCCAACCGTCCCAGGCTCCCGGTTACTCTCCTGGTCAAGAGGTATGGCTTAAGTCACGTGATCTTCCATTGAAAGTAGAATCTAAGAAGATGGCGCCGCGTTTTATAGGACCGTTCAAAATACTGTCTATTGTTAACCCCTGCGCGGTTAAACTACAGCTTCCTGCCTCCCTACGGGTTCATTCCACTTCATGTGTCCCAGATTAAGCCTGTGTCTGTTAGCCCTCTGTGCCCGCCCTCTCGTCCCCCTCCTCCGCCCAGGGTCGTGGGTGGGGGTCCTGTCTACACTGTCCGGCGACTTCTGGATGTTCGCCGCCGGGGTCGTGGTTTCCAGTACCTGGTGGATTGGGAGGGTTATGGTCCTGAGGAACGTTCCTGGGTTCCCAGGAGCTTCATTGTGGATCCTGCTCTGGTCCGTGATTTTCATAGGTTACATCCTGATAAACCCTGTCGGCCGCCGGGTGGCGTCCGTAGAGGGGGGGGGGGGTACTGTTAGGCCTACTGCTGCTAGGTAGCTCTCTCTGCTCTCCCCCTTCCCTCTGTCTGTTCTTGATTGCAGGAGTGAAGTCTGGTGTGCGGGAGTCAGGGTTCCAGCTGCAGCTCATTCACCATAATCACCTCAGCCTTAAAGACCCGGTCAAACTTGCCACTCATCGTCAGATCATAGTCAAGACGACCATGTTAGTCTCGCTGCTGATTCAACCTGCTTGTTTTCGCTCTTTGTGTTTTTGGCCTGTTCTATTTACATTTCTCCTGTGCCACAGATTATTGGAACCTGACTCCTGCCTCCGCTTCACTCCTGCCACCACCATCCCGTTTACCTCTACTGGACTTCCCTTTTGGACTCACCCCGGACACTAGGACGTTATGGTACCAACCCTGCTCAGAACCTGGATCTGTTACCCTCCCAGTAGACCTGGACTTGCTCTTCCCCCCTATTTTTGGAAACCTGGACAATTTTACTTTGTAATAAACCTTCTCTGGCACGGTGTAGTTGTCTGCATTTGGGTTCATATCCAGTTAAATCATGACAGAAATAGATAATAAACAATAAAAATTAACAGTACACTTACAAAAGTTTCAAAAGAATAAAGACATTTCAAATGTCATATTATGTATGTATATATATATACAGTGTCAATGAATGATCAGGTAGAACAGAACCAGCAGGCTACAGACCTCGTAGGGTCAGAGTTCAGTACCCCTGATTTAGGGAATAGGTAGCCTGGAAACGTCGAATTGAATTCTGAATGATCAGTTGGATCAGGAAAGTGTCCTCTCAGGACCTCTACAAGCTAAATTATGTTTTAACCTTCTCTATCGGTTGTCCATGTGGTTGGTCCTTTTTCAGGCAGCAATGTGAGACAAAATATCCACAGGAAGTATCATTAAATCAACTTTTCAAAGTGCTGGTAGTGCATTCAGATTTCCATCACCTGAAGCATGCGTACAAGATGAAACTACATGCGCACAACCCATGTACTGCTGAGCTGGTGCACATGTTTACATGGTTCTGCGCGTGATTCAGGTGACAGAAATCTGAAAGCACTACCAGTGTTTTGAAAAGTTGATTTAATTATACTTTCCTGTGGATATATTGTCTCACATTCCTACCCCCAAAATGACCAACTGCACGGACAACCGGTAAAGTACGTTAAAATATCATTTAATTCAACATTCTGGCTTGTAGAGGTGAGAGGACACTTTCCTGATCCAAACGCTCATTTATGCCCGATGTAGAATTCAATGAAATCCAACATCGGGGATTTCCAGGCTAGAGAATTCTAGGGTGCCATTTTGGACGGTACCCTTGATAGTCACTGCTTGACTTGGACTGAAACAGGTGCCGGTATTCAGCTCCGCTGAGCTCCTGCCCAAGTCAAGCGCTGTTGATAATAGAAATGTTGAGGATATAGGCTAACATTACATTCTGACAGACTCCAAACTCTCTTTGTACATTGTACTCCCAAATGAATAGGGGAAAGTTGGTTATCAGTATCTTTTTTTATACTAGGAAATTGTCAAATTACAAGAACTCACCTCATATAACAAGATATGCAGATTCAACAGTATGGACACAAACATGGCCATAAATCTAAATATACTGTATATTGTTATGCTGGAACAAAATCACCAGCAAAAGTTAATACCTATTTGAATTCAGTCCAACAGGGGACGGCATTTAGCCGAGACTTTGAGGATGTATAGCCTATAGCCAGGCAACTACTCAGATTGAGTTGAGCGCCTCCTGCTCTGCGGTACGCTACCGCCAGACAGACACACATTCTTCCATTCAGTCAGTTGGCTTGTCTGACGCTAAAGAGCAAGTCTACTATAACCTCTCCTCTCTCGGGATTTGTTTGGAGAGAAAGAACGTTGTTTCTGTACAGAAAAATAAAACATGTCTGTATCTTGGTAATTTTGAATGCGCCTGGAGAAAGTTAGATGTACTATTTTCTTGCAAAAACGTGGACACAATGTGACAATGTTGACCAATAGACTGGGTTATCCATGACGGATTGGTAAAGAACTGGACAGTAATCAAGGAAAAAGGGACTTAAAAATGGGGAAACTTCAGTCCAAACATGGTAAGAAACATTTTTTGAATATTCCATACTGATTGATGAATATGTTGTTCACATTGTAACGAATTTCTCGTTTGTATTTCCATGTGTGCTGGGATCTAAAGCGGGTAAACGCAGAGAGAACCCTGAAGGTGAGAATAAACCTCTATCAGCCTTTAGAAATAAGGCGTTAAACCTTGTTTTAAACGTTACATTATCTTATTATCTAGACACAGTTGGTATCATTGATATTAATTATAATTTCCTCCCGATTTCTAGGAGACAGTTTTGTTGTGAACGCTTTCCTCCGAAGAGGGATGGAAGAATGCGGGAGGTACTGCGACTCGGATCACAAACTGAAGAACATTCAGGTAAGAAACGAAACACTTGTATTTGACACCTTTAAAACATATATTTTTCTATGTGCTTTCTTGGATAAAATGATACAAAAAAGTAATAAGAATTTGGCTAATGATGATAATTATTTGGATACTGAAAATAATGCTTTTTGATAATATTCTATGATAATTTAAATACATTACTCTTAACACAGGTTGTTGTAAATTTAGGCTATGGTGAACCTTGAGAAGTTTGTAGTTTCTAATTGCCCAAATTAGATGATCCATAGATGGTCTACAGTTGGGATCAATTATGATTACAAGTTCCTCTAATGCTGCCCCAAGAGGACAAATCAATTAACTCCTTCATGATTCAAACATCGTTTGGGGACTAGCCCTCCAGAAAATGCAATTTATTCATAGGAAATATTTAATGTTCAAATTAAGATTTGTAACCACAATTTTGAGGTTGTTTTCTAGCATTTATTTTGTTGATGTTTGCGCATCAGTTTTTCCCTCCCAGAAACGTGTACAGTTTTGTAAAGCATGGCATATAGAAAGAGTTGGTAACTGAAGGGGAAAGTTTTCACTACTTAATTTAGAAAAGGACGCTGACTGGGGTGTGGTCTCAGTCTGTCTGGCAGTTCAAGGTTGTCAGAAGTGCAGTGTTGTATAATCCCTTTCCCTCTACCTGCAGATTAAATGCTCTCTCTACCACACACTAACAGGAAAAAACTAATTGTGATCTACAGTCATTAAGTAAGCATTCAAAGGCCTTTGCAAAGACATGTTGATGTGTGTGAAGTTGCAGATTGTTATTGGGGAGGTAAATGCCTGGCTGGGCTGCATATTAGACAGGTTATAACATCCTGACTGGGCTGCATATTAGACAGGTTATAACATCCTGGCTGGGCTGAATATTAGACAGGTTATAACATCCTGGCTGGGCTGCAAATTAGACAGGTTATAACATCCTGGCTGGGCTGCATATTAGACAGGTTATAACATCCTGGCTGGGCTGCATATTAGACAGGTTATAACATCCTGACTGGGCTGCATATTAGACAGGTTATAACATCCTGGCTGGGCTGCATATTAGACAGGTTATAACATCCTGGCTGGGCTGCATATTAGACAGGTTATAACATCCTGGCTGGGCTGCATATTAGACAGGTTATAACAGCCTTGCTGGGCTGCATATTATACAGGTTATAACATCCTGGCTGGGCTGCATATTAGACAGGTTATAACATCCTGGCTGGGCTGCATATTAGACAGGTTATAACAGCCTTGCTGGGCTGCATATTGAAGAGGTTATAACAGCCTTGCTGGGCTGCATATTGAAGAGGTTATAACAGCCTTGCTGGGCTGCATATTGAAGAGGTTATAACATCCTGGCTGGGCTGCATATTGAAGAGGTTATACCATCCTGGCTGGGCTGCATATTGAAGAGGTTATAACAGCCTGATTGGGCTGCATATTGAAGAGGTTATAACAGCCTGATTGGGCTGCATATTGAAGAGGTTATAACAGCCTGATTGGGCTGCATATTGAAGAGGTTATAACAGCCTGATTGGGCTGCATATTGAAGAGGTTATAACAGCCTGATTGGGCTGCATATTGAAGAGGTTATAACAGCCTGATTGGGCTGCATATTGAAGAGGTTATAACAGCCTGATTGGGCTGCATATTGAAGAGGTTATAACAGCCTGATTGGGCTGCATATTGAAGAGGTTATAACAGCCTGATTGGGCTGCATATTGAAGAGGTTATAACAGCCTGATTGGGCTGCATATTGAAGAGGTTATAACATCCTGGCTGGGCTGCAAATTGAAGAGGTTATAACATCCTGGCTGGGCTGCATATTGAAGAGGTTATAACATCCTGGCTGGGCTGCATATTGAAGAGGTTATAACATCCTGGCTGGGCTGCATATTGAATAGGTTATAACATCCTGGCTGGGCTGCATATTGAAGAGGTTATAACATCCTGGCTGGGCTGCATATTGAAGAGGTTATAACATCCTGGCTGGGCTGCATATTGAAGAGGTTATAACAGCCTTAAAGGGGCAATCTGCAGTTGCTACATCCATTTTTTGACTTATAAATGAATGATATGTACCCATTGATTCTTGAAGAATATAAGTTCTAAATGCCTCATGAGCTTAGTTCAACTATCGTACCCCATCAGAACCCAAAATATAAACTTGTTTTATTCCAATGTTTGTCAACAAAGTAAATGTAAACAAACCGTGTATAGCCTCAAAACATGGTTACAACTATCATTTCGATATAATGGATGGTCAGTCCTTGCATCCATAGCTCTGTCTATGAATTTGAGAGTGGTTAAATTTCTCCAACCCCATCCCTCAGCTTTTTAGCGAAACCGTGGCGGGGACTGCGCTTTGTTATTGTTTCAACTGCTGATTGCCGCTTTAAGCCCTCTGGGTAGGTTTGTCTGTGTCTTATTCTCAATGGCTCCTATTATAGTCAGGCTTAGCTCCCAGCGGGCAGCCCCCTCTCTCTCTGTCTCCATGACATAACATTACATCACTTCAATTAGCATGTCATGTTGAGGGGTGCGACGGGCACAGAGCCTTCAGACCAGTGCCCTGGTCAAAAGTAGTGCACTATAAGGGAATAGGGTGCCATTTGGGACTGAGCCATTCAGACAGGAATTATGAGCAGTTGGTTCACTCAGAGGTAGTGACGTGGGTCCTGTTAAGGTGGGTGGCTATAAGGCTGTCATGTCTTTAATACTGCAGGAGATGGATCGTATCAGAGGGTTATTACCGCCCACTCATGGCAAATTAAAAGACAATTTTCCTCCACTTCACAGGAATTTTCACCCTAAGGGTGTAAACCACCATCACACACACACACACACACACACACACACACACACACAAACCACCAAACAGCTCAGGCTGGGATGTTATCAGGCTTTAGGAGGTGGGTTGGTCCCACTCAAATTTAATTTTTTGACATTTCTTAGTCATTTAGCAGAAGCTCTTATCCAGAGCCACTTACAGTTAGTGAGTGCATACATTTTTCAAATCAAATCTAATTGTATTTCTCACATGCTTCGTAGACAACAGACTAATAGTGAAATGCTTACTTATAGATCCTTTTCCAATAATGCAGAGTTAAAGATAAAAAATAAAATAAAATATAAAGATAGTGATAGTGGGGCCTCCCGAGTGGCGCAGCGGTCTAAGGCACTGCATCGCAGTGCTAGAGGTGTCACTACAGACCCGGTTCGATCCCAGGCTGTGTCACACAATTGGCCCAGTAGAAAATAACATCTTTATATTTTATTTTATTTTTTATCTTTAACTCTGCTATATACAGGGAGTAGAAAATAACGTGTCTATATACAGGGAGTAGAAAATAACGTGTCTATATACAGGAAGTAGAAAATAACGTGGCTATATACAGGGAGTAGAAAATAACATGGCTATATACAGGGAGTAGAAAATAACATGGCTATATACAGGGAGTAGAAAATAACATGTCTATATATAGGGAGTAGAAAATAACATGTCTATATACAGGGAGTAGAAAATAACATGTCTATATATAGGGAGTAGAAAATAACATGTCTATATACAGGGAGTAGAAAATAACATGTCTATATACAGGAAGTAGAAAATAACATGTCTATATACAGGGAGTAGAAAATAACATGTCTATATACAGGAAGTAGAAAATAACATGTCTATATACAGGGAGTAGAAAATAACATGTCTATATACAGGAAGTAGAAAATAACATGTCTATATACAGGGAGTAGAAAATAACATGTCTATATATAGGGAGTAGAAAATAACATGTCTATATATAGGGAGTAGAAAATAACATGGCTATATACAGGAAGTAGAAAATAACATGTCTATATACAGGAAGTAGAAAATAACATGTCTATATACAGGGAGTAGAAAATAACATGTCTATATACAGGGAGTAGAAAATAACATGTCTATATACAGGGAGTAGAAAATAACATGGCTATATACAGGGAGTAGAAAATAACATGGCTATATACAGGGCGTACGAGGTAATTGAGGTAGCTATGTACTGTACGTAGGGGTAAAGTGACTAGCAGCAGCGTGTGAAAGTGTGTGTGTGTGTGGGAATATGGGGAAAAGGAAAGGAAAGGGGTATACCTAGTCAGCTGCACAGCTGAATGCATTCAACCCAAATGTGTCTCCCGCATTTAACCCAACCCCTTTGAATCAGTGGGGTGTGAGTGTGTGGGTAGATTCCAGTGTGTGTGCATAGAGTCAGTGCAAGAGAGTGACCCAAAAATGGGTCAGTCCAGGTAGCCATTTGATTAACTATTTAGCAGTCTTGTTTAGAAACTTATGGCCTGGGGGTAGAAGCTGTTCCGGATCCTGTTGGTTCCAGACTTGTTGTATTGGTACCGCTTGGTAGCAGAGAGAACAGTCTGTTGCTTGGGTGGCTGGAGGCTTTGACAAAAAGCAGTGATGCAGCCAGTCAAGATGCTCTCGATGTTGCAGCTGTATAACTTTTTGAGGATCTGAGGGCCTATGGTAAATTTTTTCAGAAGTGTTGTCGTGCCCTCTTCATGACTGTCTTGGTGTGTTTGGACCATGATAGTTTATTGGTGCTGTGGACACCGAGGAACTTCAAACTCTCGACCCGCTCATCTACAGCCCCGTCGATGTGAATGGGGGCGGGCTCTGCCCTCCTTTTCCTGTAGTCCACAATCAGCTCCTTTGTCTTGCTCACATTGAGGGAGAGGTTGTTGTCCTGGCACCACACTGCCAGGTCTCTGACCTCCTCCCTATAGGCTGTCTCATTGTCGTCGGTGATCAGGCCTACCACTGTTGTGTCATCTGCAAACTTGATGGTGTTGGAGTCGTGTGAGCCCACGCAGTCGTGGGTGAACAGGGAGTACAGGAGGGGACTAAGCATGCACCCCTGAGGGGCCCCTGTGTTGTGTGGCGGATGTGTTGTTGCCTACCCTCACCTCCTGGGGGCGTCCCGTCAGGAAGTCCAGGATCCAGTTTCAGAGGTGTTCAGGCCTAGGGTCCTTAGCTTAGTGATGAGCTTGGAGGGCACTATGGTGTTGAATGCTGAGCTGTCAATGAACAGCATTCTCACATAGGTATTATTTTTGTCCACTCTCCATTCAATCAAAGTATCCCGGCCGGCCAAGTTTTATTTTGTGTCACTATTTTGCAGGGTATGTTAGAGGATCAGTCACACTCATAGCAGAACGTGGTAAATATCGGTTTTAATCTCATCTAGCCAAGACTTGTGTTTCCTGTTGACTTTGAATTTGCTCTGTGTAGGGAGTGGATGAATTTGGTGTAGACAGAGTGATTAAATGCAATTGGGTTATTGCATAGTTATTGCATAGTTATGGCATAGCTTGGTTATCCTGGACATATAACCTTAGATCTCATTACCCAGCCTTTCACTAGGCTGTTGGATTAATACCCAGCCTTTCACTAGGCTGTACAATTAATACCCAGCCTTTCACTGGGCTGTTGGATTAATACCCAACCTTTCACTAGGCTGTAGGATTAATACCCAGCCTTTCACTAGGCTGTAGGATTAATACCCAACCTTTCACTAGGCTGTAGGATTAATACCCAACGTTTCACAAGGCTGTAGGATTAATACCCAACCTTTCACTAGGCTGTAGGATTAATACCCAACCTTTCACTAGGCTGTAGGATTAATACCCAACATTTCACTAGGCTGTAGGATTAATACCCAACCTTTCACTAGGCTGTAGGATTAATACCCAACCTTTCACTAGGCTGTAAGATTAATACCCAACCTTTCACTAGGCTGTAGGATTAATACCCAACCTTTCACTAGGCTGTAAGATGAATACCCAACCTTTCACTAGGCAGTAGGATTAATACCCAGCCTTTCACTAGGCTGTAGGATTAATACCCAACCTTTCACTGGGCTGTAAGATTAATACCCAACCTTTCACTAGGCTGTAAGATTAATACCCAACCTTTCACTAGGCTGTAGAATTAATACCCAACCTTTCACTAGGCTGTAGGATTAATACCCAACCTTTCACTAGGCTGTAAGATGAATACTTAACCTTTCACTAGGCTGTAGGATTAATACCCAACCTTTCACTAGGCTGTAGGATTAATACCCAACCTTTCACTAGGCTGTAAGATTAATACCCAACCTTTCACTAGGCTGTAAGATTAATACCCAACCTTTCACTAGGCTGTAGAATTAATACCCAACCTTTCACTAGGCTGTAGGATTAATACCCAACCTTTCACAAGGCTGTAAGATTAATACCCATATTTTCACTAGGCTGTAGGATTAATACCCAGCCTTTCACTAGGCTGTAAGATGAATACCCAACCTTTCACTAGGCTGTAGGATTAATACCCAATCTTTCACTAGGGTGTAGGATTAATACCCAACCTTTCACTAGGCTGTAGTATTAATACCCAACATTTCACTAGGCTGTAGGATTAATACCCAACCTTTCACTAGGCTGTAAGATGAATACCCAACCTTTCACTAGGCTGTAGGATTAATACCCAACCTTTCACTAGGCTGTAGGATTAATACCCAATCTTTCACTAGGCTGTAGGATTAATACCCAACCTTTCACTAGGCTGTAAGATTAATACCCAACCTTTCACTAGGCTGTATAATTAATACCCAACCTTTCACTAGGCTGTAGGATTAATACCCAACCTTTCACAAGGCTGTAAGATTAATACCCATATTTTCACTAGGCTGTAGGATTAATACCCAGCCTTTCACTAGGCTGTAAGATTAATACCCAACCTTTCACTAGGCTGTAGGATTAATACCCAACCTTTCACTAGGCTGTAAGATGAATACCCAACCTTTCACTAGGCTGTAGGATTAATACCCAATCTTTCACTAGGCTGTAGGATTAATACCCAACCTTTCACTAGGCTGTAGGATTAATACCCAGCCTTTCACTAGGCTGTAAGATTAATACCCAACCTTTCACTAGGCTGTAAGATTAATACCCATATTTTCACTAGGCTGTAGGATTAATACCCAGCCTTTCACAAGGCTGTAAGATTAATACCCATATTTTCACTAGGCTGTAGGATTAATACCCAGCCTTTCACTAGGCTGTAAGATTAATACCCAACCTTTCACTAGGCTGTATGATTAATACCCAACCTTTCACTAGGCTGTAGGATTAATACCCAACCTTTCACTAGGCTGTAAGATTAATACCCAACCTTTCACTAGGCTGTAGGATTAATACCCAACCTTTCACTAGGCTGTAGGATTAATACCCAACCTTTCACTAGGCTGTAAGATTAATACCCAACCTTTCACTAGGCTGTAGGATTAATACCCAACCTTTCACTAGGCTGTAGGATTAATACCCAGCCTTTCACCAGGCTGTAGGATTAATACCCAGCCTTTCACTAGGCTGTAGGATTAATACCCAACCTTTCACTAGGCTGTAGGATTAATACCCAGCCTTTCACCAGGCTGTAGGATTAATACCCAGCCTTTCACTAGGCTGTAGGATGTGTTGATAGAGTACAGGGAAAATAATCACATTGGAAGGTTGGAGCCCACACATTGTTTACATTAGTTTTTGAACGTTCTAGCCGGAGTTACACAATGATTCCTCTCACATTATTGGGTGATGTTGTGTGGTTTTGTTTTTAGTTGTACTGTAAGCCGTGACAAAACAACAAAATACAATCAGAGGTCTTGAAGGTTGGGCAACATTCCGTCCTGCTCCCTCTCCTCTCAGAGCCCCTCTCCCTCCATCCCCCAGGAGAGAGGGAGTAGAGGGATTGAGAAAGAGAGGGGTAGAGGGGTGAGGGCTCCCTGGCTACAGTGATATCAGAACCCTTTTATAACTCTGCTCAGCTCTTTGAAGTTGAGGCCAGACAGCTAAGGAATCCCACTCCCCTCTAGCCTCCTAGCCTAGTCTCTGACAATGGGGAGGGGAGAGGTGAAGGGGAGAGCCAAACAACAAGCATTTGGCTAGCTAGCTAGCTTCTACAAACCCATTCTGGAACCATAAGCCTTTTGTCTGTCTGTCTGTCTGTCTGTCTGTCTGTCTGTCTGTCTGTCTGTCTGTCTGTCTGTTCCCTTGTCTGTCTGTCACTCTGTCTGTCTGTACGTCTGTCTGTCCCTCGGTCTGTCCCTCTGTCCCTCTGTCTCCCTGTCCGTCTGTCTCCCTGTCTCCCTGTCTGTCTGTCTCCCTGTCTCCCTGTCTGTCTGTCTCCCTGTCTCCCTGTCTGTCTGTCTGTCTGTCTGTCTGTCTGTCTGTCTGTCTGTCTGTCTGTCTGTCTGTCTGTCTGTCTGTCTGTCTGTCTGTCTGTCTGTCTGTCTGTCTGTCTGTCTGTCTGTCTGTCTGTCTGTCTGTCTGTCTGTCTGTCTGTATGTCTGTCCTTTTGTCCCCTTGTCTGTCTGTCCCTCTGTCTGTCCCCCTGTCCCCCTGTCTGTCTCTCCCCGTGTCTCTCCCTCTGTCTGTCTGTCTGTCCCCTTGTCTGTCTGTCCCTCTGTCTGTCCCTCTGTCTGTCCCTCTGTCCCACTATCCCCCTATCTGTCTCTCCCTCTGTCTCTCCCTCTGTCTGTCCCTCTGTCTGTCCCTCTGTCTGTCCCTCTGTCTGTCTGTCTGTCTGTCTGTCTGTCTGTCTGTCTGTCTGTCTGTCTGTCTGTCTGTCTGTCTGTCTGTTTGTCTGTCTGTTTGTCTGTCCCCCATAATGATAACAACTCATCAACCTGGTCAATCTAGTCTGAGTGAGAACTATATGATCAAAATTGATATCTGGCCATGCTTCTGTTGAATCAGTGGATGGGTAGATGAAGTGATTAGAAGAGAGGATGGTTCAGTGTTTATCCAACCATGCCTTTATTAATCTTGGTTAACTCAGAACTAAAATCTGGCGTAATTTGTTCAGATGCTTGATTATGTGTGTAGTCTTTCCACGTCTGCCACAAGAGATTACGACTCTATTGAATCCCTAAGATTATCCTCCCGGTTGTTCAGTGTGCTATCATTGACCATTTTGGCCTGATTCTTTTATATTAACGTTTGACCACCACCACTGTAGCCTAAGCTAAGAAACATGCACAGCTAAGATTCTGATGGCTATAGATCATTTGCAATTTGTTCATCAAACATAACATAACTACAGAGCACTTCACCCAACATATTATATGTTAGTACTTGGCTAAACCAGTACTACAATCATATTGACTTGGTAAGTACAAACTGTATTCACAAGACACAGGTATTCAGATTCAAAAACAGAAACTAGTATCTTTAATAATACTCCTGGTGGTTAAATATAGTAAATGAATGACTTGTAATGTATCCATAAATAGTAAACAAGCTATTCATTAGGGTTTACGATGGCAACATAAACACACCTGTCTAAGTGTTGATTGTGTAGCAGGCTACAGGTCAGGGAGGGTTTTAGCTGGCTGGCACTCAGCCCTAGAAACATAATCGTCCTCTCCTCCCCAGGCTTCAGTGGAGGGGAAGAAAGAGGATTGTGATGCAGCATGATGCCTTGGCCCTATCTGGGAAACGCAGGCAGACGAGAGCTTGACGCTTCGTTGCAGGTGTTCAAGACAAGTCATACCTGTCTAGGCACCTGGCATACCGGGGAAATAGCACTAGAGGCCAGATCAAAGTGACAGGTACATTTGAGAGCCAAACTAAGAGCAGTGAGTGAGTACAGTAGACTCCCCTTCAAAGTTACCCTACCCACACTCTTTTGGCTGTGTCCCAAATGGCACACTAGTACCTTCATAGTACACTAATTTTGACCAGAGCCCTATGGAACCCTGTAGTTATCTAGCTAGGTCTCTGTACATTCACCAACCCTGTAGTTATCTAGCTAGGTCTCTGTACATTCACCAACCCTGTAGTTATCTAGCTAGGTCTCTGTACATTCACCAACCAGGGAAGTTATCAAGGTAGGTCTCTGCACATTCACTAACCCTGTAGTTATCTAGCTAGGTCTCTGCACATTCACTAACCCTGTAGTTATCTAGCTAGGTCTCTGCACATTCACTAACCCTGTAGTTATCTAGCTAGGTCTCTGCACATTCACCAACCCTGTAGTTATCCAGCTAGGTCTCTGTACATTCACCAACCCTGTAGTTATCTAGCTAGGTCTCTGTACATTCACCAACCCTGTAGTTATCTAGCTAGGTCTCTGTACATTCACTAACCCTGTAGTTATCTAGCTAGGTCTCTGTACATTCACCAACCCTGTAGTTATCAAGCTAGGTCTCTGCACATTCACTAACCCTGTAGTTATCTAGCTAGGTCTCTGCACATTCACCAACCCTGTAGTTATCTAGCTAGGTCTCTGTACATTCACTAACCCTGTAGTTATCTAGCTAGGTCTCTGTACATTCACTAACCCTGTAGTTATCTAGCTAGGTCTCTGCACATTCACTAACCCTGTAGTTATCTAGCTAGGTCTCTGTACATTCACCAACCCTGTAGTTATCTAGCTAGGTCTCTGTACATTCACCAACCAGGGAAGTTATCAAGCTAGGTCTCTGCACATTCACTAACCCTGTAGTTGTCTAGCTAGGTCTCTGTACATTCACTAACCCTGTAGTTATCTAGCTAGGTCTCTGCACATTCACTAACCCTGTAGTTATCTAGCTAGGTCTCTGCACATTCACCAACCCTGTAGTTATCCAGCTAGGTCTCTGTACATTCACCAACCCTGTAGTTATCTAGCTAGGTCTCTGTACATTCACCAACCCTGTAGTTATCTAGCTAGGTCTCTGTACATTCACTAACCCTGTAGTTATCTAGCTAGGTCTCTGTACATTCACCAACCCTGTAGTTATCAAGCTAGGTCTCTGCACATTCACTAACCCTGTAGTTATCTAGCTAGGTCTCTGCACATTCACCAACCCTGTAGTTATCCAGCTAGGTCTCTGCACATTCACCAACCCTGTAGTTATCCAGCTAGGTCTCTGTACATTCACCGGGCGGTGGAACAGAGAGCTCTGTGAAGGTTCACTGTACCTTATTCACCCCTGGAAACATCAACAGTGTCAACACACACACACACACACACACGCACAGAAGCATGCACGCAAGCACGCTAAGACACACACACACCTTTGAACTACTTCTTAGGGACATGGTCGGATACCAAAATAACAACAGACCTATTCATCTTTTCCACATGGTCTTTGTGCCAGATTCCCTGAGCTCTAACCCCATTAAGAGGCAGCGTGTCAACACTGAGCTCTAACCCCATTAAGAGGCAGCGTGTCAACACTGAGCTCTAACCCCATTAAAGATGCACTATGCACAATTGGCCCAGCGTCGTCCGGGTTAGGGGAGGGTTTGGCCGGCCGGGATTTCCTTGTCCCATCACGCTCTAGCGACTCCTTGTGGCGGGCCGGGCACCTGCAAGCTGACTACGATCGCCAGCTGGATGGTGTTTCCTCCGACACATTGGCAGGGTCGTGTTTCGGAGGACGCATGGCTCTCGACCTTCGCCTCTCCCGAGTCCGTAGGGACGTTGCAGCGATGGGACAAGAATGTAACTACCAATTGGATATCATGAAATTGGGGAGAAAAAAACAAAACATAAGAAAGATGCACAATGCAGAAATCGCTCCGCCATTTCCTAGTTGCTAAAATTCTAATTGTTCGCCTAATTTCAGTTCATGTGACAAAACAAGCAGGTATAGTGTAGAGAATCATTGTACCATCTAAACCAAAATCTAAACCGAAGTAAAGGACGCACAAACGAAAGTTAAGAACGGGAAGCATAGAAATAGCACACATAGAACAGATCTAGCGCTTCTTAGGCTTGCTTTCAATGAGAATGACAGATCTATAACACACATTTCTATGTGAATTTGGTCGGGTCGGCCAAAAAGTTACATATTGCAGCTTTAAGAGGCAGTGTGTCAACACTTTGAAGCAGCGAACAAAGACCATTATTACTCAACTTGAAAGGTGGAGAATGGCTAAATTCCAAATTACACCCTATTCCCTTTATAGTGCACTACTTTTGACGAGGGCCCATTGATTTTCATAGGGCTCTGGTCAAAAGTAGTGCACTATACAGGGAATAGGGTGCCATTTGGGATGCAAACAATATCTCACTTTGGGGCTGAGGCCGTTAGGGATTACTTTCAGTATTCAGGATGTGCCAATATGGGAAAAATATAATAGAGAGCGTAGATAGACTTTTATACTCTCATTGAAGATGTGAAGATGTACTGTAATCACAGGGTAGGATACAGTACAGGATCGGGAGTGTGGTTTGTTCTTTGTAATTGAATTAGGAATAAATCTAGTGGTACAAGTCTGTTTTTATTTGCAGGTTACCTGTTCAGGTATAAATACTGCTTTGTTGTTTGGGAATCTTCAATAATATGTGTTTCCTTTTTGGCTTCAATCATTATAACATTCTATGGGGTAGTTTCCCAGACACAGATTACGGCAGTGGAGGCTGCTGAGGGGAGGACGGCTCATAATAATGGCTAGAACAGAGCCA
This sequence comes from Coregonus lavaretus, assembly GCF_964263955.1. Lineage (NCBI taxonomy): Eukaryota > Metazoa > Chordata > Actinopteri > Salmoniformes > Salmonidae > Coregonus > Coregonus lavaretus. The sequence continues at coordinate 24,815 of NW_028162239.1, read as the reverse complement.
ATGGAATGGCATCAAACACCTGGAAACCATGTGTTTGATGTATTTGATACCATTCCACAGATTTTGCTCCAGCCAATACCACAAGTCCGTCCTCCCCAATTAAGGTGCCACCAACCTCCTGTGGATTACGCCTAGTCCTAGACTAAAAAGTATGTAAAAGAAAAAAGCATGTTCAGGACTAGGCTGAATCTGTGTCAGAGAAACCAGCCAAAGTGTCACACAGGTGGTTCTTATTAAGACTGAGATGCAGCCTCAGAAGAAGCCTTTCCCTTTAGTGAACGAAAATCTGTTTTTTGACCGTTCATGCTCAAGAAAGGGATGTTTTGTTTGGACGCTCTTGCCTTCAGGCATTTGCATCCATCTTATACTCAAAATGTTAATTTTGAGTTAGCAGTTTTTGGTTTGGACATGTGGCAAGGATATCTGGGTAATTTAAAAGCTGTCGCCATCAACTGACATCTTTTTTCTACTGTTATAGCACACTGAGCACTCAGTTGGTCTCTGCAACACCTACACTATTAACACACTGTTCAGTACCTGACAACATCTACATATAGTCCTACTGTAGTGATCTGAGAACATGTACTGTACATATAGTCCTACTGTAGTGATCTGAGAACATGTACTGTACATATAGTCCTACTGTAGTGATCTGAGCACATGTACTGTACATATAGTCCTACTGTAGTGATCTGAGAACATGTACTGTACATATAGTCCTACTGTAGTGATCTGAGAACATGTACTGTACATATAGTCCTACTGTAGTGATCTGAGAACATGTACATATAGTCCTACTGTAGTGATCTGAGAACATGTACTGTACACATAGTCCTACTGTAGTGATCTGAGAACATGTACATATAGTCCTACTGTAGTGATCTGAGAACATGTACTGTACATATAGTCCTACTGTAGTGATCTGAGAACATGTACTGTACATATAGTCCTACTGTAGTGATCTGAGAACATGTACTGTACATATAGTCCTACTGTAGTGATCTGAGAACATGTATTGTACATAAAGTCCTACTGTAGTGATCTGAGAACATGTACTGTACATATAGTCCTACTGTAGTGATCTGAGAACATGTACTGTACATATAGTTCTACTGTAGTGATCTGAGAACATGTATTGTACATATAGTCCTACTGTAGTGATCTGAGAACATGTACATATAGTCCTCCTGTAGTGATTGGGGATAACCTGGAGTTCCTCAGAACCATGGCTTGCACTTCAGGTATGTTACAGGACTATATCATCCTAGCATGAAAAATATATTCTTCATCCTCAGTATAGCATTCACACCCTGCTTTAGATCGTCTCCTGTCCTGCTATGAGAAAAGGAAACGTGTTTCTTTGATGTGATTTCAGAGAGAGAGAGACATGGTAGAGAGGATGCGGATGAGGTAAGGTGTTCTCACTGGCTTCATATATAGCCTATGTAACCTCCTTTTTGAAGGGACTTGAAGCGCCTCTTCAACCAGCACCTCTTCAACCTCAGGATGCTGAAGAAATTTTGCTTCGCCCCTAAGACCCTCACAAACTTTTACAGACGCTCAATTGAGAGCATCCTGTCGGGTTGTATCACCGCCTGATACAGCAACTGCACCAATCGCAAACGCAGGGCTCTCCAGAGGGTGGTGCGGTCTGCCCAACGCATCACCGGGGGCACACTGCCTGCCCTCCCGGACACCTACAGCACCCGATGTCACAGGAAGGCCAAAAAGATCATCAAGGACATCAACCACCCGAGCCACGGCCTGTTCACCTTGCTACCATCCAGAAGGCGAGTTCAGTACAGGTGCATCAAAGCTGGGACCGAGAGACTGAAAAACAGCTTCTATCTCAAGGCCATAAGACTGTTAAATAGCCATCACTAGCCGGCTACCACCCGGTTACTCAACCCTGCACCTTAGAGGCTGCTGCCCTATATATATAGACATGGAATCACTGGTCACTTTAATAATGGAACACTAGTCACTTTAATAATGGAACACTAGTCACTTTAATAATGGAACACTAGTCACTTTAATAATGGAACACTAGTCACTTTAATAATGTTTACATACTGCTTGACTCATTTCATATGTACAGTGGGGAGAACAAGTATTTGATACACTGCCGATTTTGCAGGTTTTCCTACTTACAAAGCATGTAGAGGTCTGTAATTTTTATCATAGGTACACTTCAACTGTGAGAGACAGAATCTAAAAAAATCCAGAAAATCACATTGTATGATTTTTATGTAAATAATTTGCATTTTATTGCATGACATAAGTATTTGATCACCTACCAACCAGTAAGAATTCCGTCTCTCACAGACCTGTTAGTTTTTCTTTAAGAAGCCCTCCTGTTCTCCACTCATTACCTGTATTAACTGCACCTGTTTGAACTCGTTACCTGTATAAAAGACACCTGTCCACACACTCAATCAAACAGACTGCAACCTCTCCACAATGGCCAAGACCAGAGAGCTGTGTAAGGACATCAGGGATAAAATTGTAGTCCTGCACAAGGCTGGGATGGGCTACAGGACAATAGGCAAGCAGCTTGGTGAGAAGGCAACAACTGTTGGCGCAATTATTCGAAAATGGAAGAAGTTCAAGATGACGGTCAATCACCCTCGATCTGGGGCTCCATGCAAGATCTCACCTCGTGGGGCATCAATGATCATGAGGAAGGTGAGGGATCAGCCCAGAACTACACAGCAGGACCTGGTCAATGACCTGAAGAGAGCTGGGACCACAGTCTCAAAGAAAACCATTAGTAACACACTACGCCGTCATGGATTAAAATCCTGCAGCGCACGCAAGGTCCCCCTGCTCAAGCCAGCGCATGTCCAGGCCCGTCTGAAGTTTGCCAATGACCATCTGGATGATCCAGAGGAGGAATGGGAGAAGGTCATGTGGTCTGATGAGACAAAAATAGAGCTTTTTGGTCTAAACTCCACTCGCCGTGTTTGGAGGAAGAAGAAGGATGAGTACAACCCCAAGAACACCATCCCAACCGTGAAGCATGGAGGTGGAAACATCATTCTTCTGGGATGCTTTTCTGCAAAGGGGACAGGACGACTGCACCGTATTGAGGGGAGGATGGATGGGGCCATGTATCGCCAGATCTTGGCCAACAACCTCCTTCCCTCAGTAAGAGCATTGAAGATGGGTCGTGGCTGGGTCTTCCAGCATGACAACGACCCGAAACACACAGCCAGGGCAACTAAGGAGTGGCTCCGTAAGAAGCATCTCAAGATCCTGGAGTGGCCTAGCCAGTCTCCAAACCTGAACCCAATAGAAAATCTTTGGAGGGAGCTGAAAGTCCGTATTGCCCAGCGACAGCCCCGAAACCTGAAGGATCTGGAGAAGGTCTGTATGGAGGAGTGGGCCAAAATCCCTGCTGCAGTGTGTGCAAACCTGGTCAAGACCTACAGGAAATGTATGATCTCTGTAATTGCAAACAAAGGTTTCTGTACAAAATATTAAGTTCTGCTTTTCTGATGTATCAAATACTTATGTCATGTAATAAAATGCAAATTAATTACTTAAAAATCATACAATGTGATTTTCTGGATTTTTGTTTTAGATTCCGTCTCTCACAGTTGAAGTGTACCTATGATTTAAAAAAATTACAGACCTCTACATGCTTTGTAAGTAGGAAAACCTGCAAAATTGGCAGTGTATCAAATACTTGTTCTCCCCACTGTATATCCAATCCTAACCCCTTCATAGGCCTGCTTTACTCATTGCATATGTATATACTGTATTCTATTCTACTGTATTTTAGTCAATGCCACTCCTACATTGCTCGTCCTAATATTTATATACTGTATTTCTTAATTCCATTATTTTACTTTTAGATTTGTGTGTATTGTTGTGAATTGTTAGATACTACTGCACTGTTGGAGCTAAGAACACACGCATTTCGCTACACATGCAATAACATCTGCTAAATATGTGTATGGTGACCAATAACATTTGATTTGATTTTAAGGCATTTGGAGAGTTTTTCTCTCCCTCTCTCCCCCCTAACCTCCCCCCTCGCTTTCTTTTTGGTGTAAATTGGCTCCACAAGAAAGCATGCTGTGAGCCTTCATCTCTGAATGAGAAGCATGTGGGTGGCGTGGAGAACAGCAGGGTCTTTCAGCACGGCCCTGTACAGCCAGGCTGACATCTGGTACTGGTCTGTACAGCAAAGTCCCGGGATGTGTCCCAAATAGCACCCTATTCCCTATATAGTGCCCTATATATTCCCTACCAGGTCTCCAGTCAAAAGTATTGCACTATGTAGGGAATAGGGTGCCATTTGGGATGCAACCCATGGAGCAGGGAGACTGTGGTGGGAAAGGGAGGAGAGGAGAGGAGAGGAGAGGAGAGGAGAGGAGAGGAGAGGAGAGGAGAGGAGAGGAGAGGAGAGGAGAGGAGAGGAGAGGAGAGGAGAGGAGAGGAGAGGAGAGGAAAGGAAAGGAGAGGAGAGGAAAAGGGGAGGGGAGGAAAAGGGGAGGGGAGAGGAGAGGAAAGGAGGAGAGGAGAGGAGAGGAGAGGAGAGGAGAGGAGAGGAGAGGAGAGGAGAGGAGAGGAGAGGAGAGGAAAAGGGGAGGGGAGAGGAGAGGAGAGGAAAAGGGGAGGGGAGAGGAGAGGAAAGGAGGAGGGGAGAGGAGAGGAGAGGAGAGGAGAGGAGAGGAGAGGAGAGGAGAGGAGAGGAGAGGAGAGGAGAGGAGAGGAGAGGAGAGGAGAGGAGAGGAGAGGAGAGGAGAGGAGAGGAGAGGAGGGAGAGGGGAGAGGGGAGAGGAGAGGGGAGAGGAGAGGAGAGGAGAGAGGAGAGGAGAGGAGAGGAGAGGAGAGGAGAGGAGAGGAGAGGAGAGGAGAGGAGAGGAGAGGAGAGGAGAGGAGAGGAGAGGAGAGGAGAGGAGAGGAGAGGAGAGGAGAGGAGAGGAGGTAGAGTAAGGAGGAGGGTCACAGTGTTTTGTCAGGGGAGATATTTGAGGGGTTTAGGGAGATAGAGTAAAGTCAGGGTCAATGTTCCCTCTAAGCTGCGGCTCCCCGGGACTGCCGCGCAGAAGAAATATCAGCCCGCACAGAGAAGCACGAGATTGAACTTCACTCAACTTTCTTGTTTTCCCCTTTAGTTAACACTATCAACGTTTCCCTCTACTGTGGGAATTGTGATCGAATCAACGTAATATTAGCCACTTTCAATGCAACATACCGAAACAAAACAAACTGTGCAAGACTTAGTATGCTAAACTAACTATGCAAGAGATTGTCTTGTAGGCAGAGAACATTGGAGTAGGATTCTATTGCATTGACAGGCACGACTCAGCCCGTACTCTACACAGACCGGTGCAACATAACCAACCAGAGCTGCAGTAGGCCTATATGCACATTTTTTATTTTTTATTTTTTTATTTCACCTTTATTTAACCAGGTAAGCCAGTTGAGAACAGGTTCTCATTTACAACTGCGACCTGGCCAAGATAAAGCAAAGTAGTGCAATAAAAACAACACAGAGTTACATAGAACACACGCATTTAGACCATTGCCATATCATAGATCTGTGCCATTCATCAAATCAAATCAAATTTTATTGGTCACATACACATGTTTAGCAGTTGTTATTGTGGGTGTAGCGAAACACTTGTGTTTCTAGCTCCAACAGTGCAGTTATATCTAACAATTCACAATACACACAAATCTAAAAGTAAAAGAATGGAATTAAGAAATATATAAATAAATATTAGGACGAGCAATGTAGGAGTGGCATTTACCAAAATACAGTAGAATAGAATACAGTATTTACATTTACATTTACGTCATTTAGCAGACGCTCTTATCCAGAGCGGCTTACAAATTGGTGCATTCACCTTATAGCCAGTGGGATAACCACTTTACAATATGTTTTTTTTTTTTTTTTTTGGGGGGGGGGTGGGGTGGGGTAAGGGGGGGTAGAAAGATTACTTTATCCTATCCCAGGTATTCCTTAAAGAGGTGGGGTTTCAAGTGTCAGTATATACATATGAGATGAGTAAAGCAGTATGTAAACATTATTAAAGTGGCCAGTGATTTCAAGTCTATGTATATAAGGCAGCAGCCTCTAAGGTGCAGGGTTGCGTAACCGGGTGGAAGCCGCCTAGTGATGGCTATTTAACAGTCTGATGGCCTTGAGATAGAAGCTGTTTTTCAGTCTCTCGGTCCCAGCTTTGATGCACCTGTACTGACCTCGCCTGCTCTGGAGCAGGTTTTCATCAAGGATCTCTCTGTACTTTGCTCCATTCATCTTTGCCTCGATCCTTACTAGTCTCCCAGTCCCTGCCACTGAAAAACATCCCCATAGCATGATGCTGCCACCCCCATGCTTCACCGTAGAGATGGTGCCAGGTTTCCTCCAGATGTTACGCTTGGCATTCGGGCCAAAGAGTTCAATCTTGGTTTCATCAGACCAGAGAATCTTGTTTCTCATGGTCTGAGAAGCTTTAGGTGCCTTTTGGCAAACTCCAAGCGGGCTGTCATGTACCTTTTACTGAGGTGTGGCTTCAGTCTGGCCACTCTACCATAAAGGCCTGATCGGTGGAGTGCTGCAGAGATGGTTGTCCTTCTGGAAGCTTCTCCCATCTCCACAGAGGAACTCTGGAGCTCTGTCAGAGTGACCATCGGGTTTGAGAAATGGTGGGAGAAGGGCCTTGTTCAGGAAGGTGATTAAGAACCTGATGGTCACTCTGACAGAGCTCTAGAGTTCCTCTGTGGAGATGGGAGAACCTTCCAGAAGGACAACCATCTCTCCATCTCTGCAGCACTCCACCAATTTTTATTTTATTTTATTATTTTCCCCTAACCCTACCACCCCTCCCCTAATTGGAGTAAACTAATGGACAACAACACGTAGGCTTCTACTTCCAGCTTATACATACTTGTCACGCCCTGACTTATGGGACTCTTGTATGTTGAGTCAGGGTGTGGAGATCTATGTTGTATATTCTATGTTTAGTTCTAGTTGTTCTACTTCTATGTTTGGCCGGGTGTGATTCCCAATCAGAGGCAGCTGTCGCTCGTTGTCTCTGATTGGGGATCATACTTAAGTAGCCTGTTGGCAATCAGTTGTTGTGGGATCTTGTTCCGTGTGTAGGCTTGTTTTGTGTTTAGCCTGAGGACTTCACGTTACGTTGGTTTGTTGTTTTGTTCGTGTGTTTATCGTTTTAATAAACATGTATGCATTTCACGCTGCGCCTTGGTCTGACCCGTCCTTCAACGTCCGTGACAGAAGATCCCACCAAACACGGACCAAACAGCGTGCCCAGGAGCAGACATCCTGGACATGGGAGGAGATCCTGGACGGAAAGGGATCCTGGACATGGGAGGAGATTCAGGCTGGGATGGATCGCCGTCCTTGGGAGGAGACAGTGGAGGCCCGGTTTAGAGAGGAGCAACGGCAACCCAGAAGGCGCCGGCCGAGGAGGAAGGCCGAGAGACAGCCCCAATAAATGTTTTTGGGGGGGCTAAAAGGGCGGTCGGGGATCGATGGAGAAGAGCCCCGACCACTGCACTCGTTGGGGCTCAGGGAGGAGTCCTCACGGGAGGAGGACTGGGCGCGGAGAGTGAAAGACTGGTACAGTCGGAGATCTCTAACGTCAGTTCCCAGTCCGGTACACCTCGTGCCTGCGTCTCGCACCAAGCTAGTGGTGCGTGTCGCCAGTCCGGCCCGGCCCGTTCCTGTTTCTCGCACCAGACCAGTGGTGCGTGTTCCCAGTCCGGCCCGGCCCGTTCCTGTTCCTCGCACCAGGCCAGTGGTGCGTGTTCCCAGTCCGGCCCGGCCCGTTCCTGTTCCTCGCACCAGGCCAGTGGTGCGTGTTGCCAGCCCGGTACGACCCGTACCTGCTCCCCGCACCAAGCCAGTGGTGCGTGTCGCCAGCCCGTTACGACCCGTACCTGCTCTCCGCACCAAGCCAGTGGTGTGTGTTCCCAGTCCGGCCCGGCCCGTTCCTGTACCCCGCACCAAGCCAGTGGTGCGTGTCGCCAGTCCGGCCCGGCCCGTTCCTGCTCCACGCACCAGACTAGTGGTGCGTGTTCCCAGTCCAGCCCCGCCCGTTCCTGTTCCTCGCACCAGGCCAGTGGTGCGTGTCGCCAGTCCGGCCCGGCCCGTTCCTGCTCCTCACACCAAGCCAGTGGTGCGTGTTGCCAGTCCGGTCCGGCCCATTCCTGTTCCTCGCACCAGGCCAGTGGTGCGTGTCGCCAGTCCGGCCCGGCCCGTTCCTGTTCCCTGCACCAAGCCAGTGGTGCGTGTCGCCAGTCCGGCCCGGCCCGTTCCTGCTCCACGCACCAGACTAGAGTTGCGTGTTCCCAGTCCAGCCCGGCCTGTTCCTGTTCCCCGCACCAAGCCAGTGGTGCGTGTCGCCAGTCCGGCCCGTTCCTGCTCCTCACACCAAGCCAGTGGTGCGTGTTCCTAGTCCGGTCCGGCCCATGCCTGCTCCTCGCATCAGTGGTCACCTGTGGTCCTCTGTAGCTCAGCTGGTAGAGCACGGCGCTTGTAACGCCAAGGTAGTGGGTTCGACCCCCGGGACCACCCATACACAAAAATGTATGCACACATGACTGTAAGTCGCTTTGGATAAAAGTGTCTGCTAAATGGCATATTATTATTATTATTATCAGACCAGTGGTGCGTGTGTCCAGTCCAGCACGGCCCGTGTCCGTTCCACCGGTGTCTGGTCCGGCACCGGTCAGCTGCTCCACTCCGGAGCCAGAGCAGTCCGCTCCACCGGTGCCTGATCCAGCTCCGGTCAGCTGCTCCACTCGAGCCAGAGTAGTCCGCTCCACTGGTGCCCAGTACAGCTCCGGTCAGCGGCTCCACTCCGGAGCCAGAGCAGTCCGCTCCACCGGTGCCCAGTCCAGCTCCGGTCAGCGGATCCACTCCGGAACCAGAGCAGTCCGCTCCACCGGTGCCCAGTCCAGCTCCGGTCAGCGGATCCACTCCAGAACCAGAGCAGTCCACTCCACCGGGATATAGTCCAGCTCCGGTCAGCAGCTCCACTCCGGAGCCAGAGCAGTCCGCTCCACCGGTGCACAGTCCAGCTTCGGTCAGCAGCTCCACTCCGGAGCCAGAGAAGTCCGCTCCACCGGTGCCCAGTCCAGCTCCGGTCAGCGGCTCCAGTCCAGACCCAGACGTCGGCCCCTCTCCAGGTTCGGGGTCTCCCACACCAGGGTCTAGACAGGGCTTGGTACATCGTGGGAGGAAGGAGAGGGGAAGCAGCGCGCCGAGTTCCAGACCAGACCAGGGGCGCAACGGGGAGGCTGAGAGAATGTGGTCGTCACGCCCAGAGCCGAATCCGCCTCCGAGGCAGAATGCCCACCCGGACCCTACCTTGTTATGTCAGGTTTGTGCGGTCGGAGTCCGCACCTTTGGGGGTGGGTACTGTCACGCCCTGACCTATGGGACTCTAGTATGTTGAGTCAGGGTGTGGAGATCTATGTTTAGTGCTAGTTGTTCTACTTCTATGATTGGCCGGGTGTGATTCCCAATCAGAGGCAGCTGTCGCTCGTTGTCTCTGATTGGGGATCATACTTAAGTAGCTTGTTTGGTATCATTAGTTGTGGGATCTTGTTCCGTGTAGAGGCTTGTTTTGTGTTTAGCCTGAGGACTTCACGTTACGTTGGTTTGTTGTTTTGTTCGTGTGTTTATCGTTTTAATAAACATGTATGCATTTCACGCTGCGCCTTGGTCTGACCCGTCCTTCAACGTCCGTGACAATACTATGTACATTTTATGGACACAATCTATTTTTACAATAGTTATCTTTTGTTTGTTTTTAATCCCATCCTTCAGCTACCATCAGCCCCTCCCAGCTGTCTCTGAAGACCATCCAGTTTGATTTCTATTTTGCCATATATTTTTAACTGTGCTGTTTCACAAAAGTTCTGAACCTATATACATTTTACGGACCAGTATATTTTACATGAGTTATCTTGTTGTTTTTAATCCCACCCTTCAGCTCCACTCAACCCCTCCCATCTATCGCTTAACACCATCCATTTTTGATTTCCATTTGCCATGTATTTTTCAACTGTGCTGTGATGTTTCACAAAAGTTCTGAACCTTTCTATTCTCATAGTTTCTACAGATTGTAAATTAAAGAAACATTTTTGTTAAAAGTATTATTATATTATTGTTTGATTGACTATGACTTTTCAAATCACCCAGAAGTGCTATCTGCAGAGTTAGCTCCAATTATTCAACCATTCCTGGACCTGTGACCAAAGACAAGCTGCATATGGACAGTACTCTCATATTCTTTGTGAGTTATTAGCCCAGTTATAGCTAATTTCTAGTCGGCAATTGGGGAGTGGTTGCTTCCTACAAGAGCACAAAACGTGTGCATTTCTAGCCATCTTTGAAAAGCCAGTCAGTGTAAAGAGCTTTTTTCTGTCTTAAAGGGGCAGTGTATTTTGAGACAGGCTTGAATATGCTCAGTAGCCAATAGGCAGAGGGTAACATAATTTGTCTGATTCTCTATAATAATGGTATGGGAATAATAATGCATTATATTTTGTAAAGTGGTTTCTTGCATCAAACAACACATTTTAAGTCAGGACAAGAGTCAGGACAAGTGGATAAACAGGTTCATGTCAAGCCCTGCATGTTTTTTCCAAAAGTCTCATGGAATGTAGGCCTACATTGAACACCCCAAATGGGCTGCTACTGTAGGCTGAATGATAGAACAGCTATTTCCATGTTAAAATGTTATGGGATGCATTTTCTCCATTGTTTTTTATGGTAGGTCACTCTGGTAGGCCTATATTATGATCAAATAGCCACAGTAGCCTACTTGGCCACTGTTATAACTGTAACTTAAAGCAGGTACAGCCTCAGTGTTCACAGTAAACTTGCCAGAAGTTGCACAGAATTTTCACAACGTTAAATTTTGCGCTCAGCAGACCTGAAATTTGCTCAGTGTCTTAATTTATTTTGAGGGAACATTGGTCAGGGTGTTTTGTCAGGGGAGATACTTCAGGTGTTTTGGGATGTAGAGGAAGGTCAGGGTGTTTTGTCAGGGGAGATATTTCAGGTGTTTTGGGAAGTAGAGGAAGGTCAGGGTGTTTTGTCAGGGGAGATATTTCAGGTGTTTTGGGAGGTAGAGGAAGGTCAGGGTGTTTTGTCAGGGGAGATATTTGAGGGGTTTTGTAAGGTTGAGGGGAAAGGGAAGTGGAAGAATGGAAAGGCTCATCCTCCTCTTTCAAGTATTGTTTCAAACCAGGAACCAGGAGTACTACACTATGGGTGGATCCCAAATGGCACCCTATTCCCCATTTAGTGCACTACTTTTGACCAGGGCTCATAGGGGTGCCATTTGGAACGCATTATATTCCTTCTTCCTCTTATGTAGACTTTAAATAACCAACTAAACATGAAGACCAGACAGGTCTTCTGGGAGGTTTTTCTATATTTGTTCTATAGCCATATGCCCAAAGTCAACACCTAGTCCTCTGTTAGGTAGCGTTAACATCAACACCTAGTCCTCTGTTAGGTAGTGTTAACATCAGCATCTAGTCCTCTGTTAGGTAGTGTTAATGTCAACACCTAGTCCTCTGTTAGGTAGTGTTAACATCAACACCTAGTCCTCTGTTAGGTAGTGTTAACATCAACACCTAGTCCTCTGTTAGGTAGCGTTAACATCAACACCTAGTCCTCTGTTAGGTAGTGTTAACATCAACACCTAGTCCTCTGTTAGGTTGTGTTAACATCAACACCTAGTCCTCTTTTAGGTAGTGTTAACATCAACACCTAGTCCTCTTTTAGGTAGTGTTAACATCAACACCTAGTCCTCTGTTAGGTAGTGTTAACATCAACACCTAGTCCTCTGTTAGGTAGTGTTAACGTCAACACCTAGTCCTCTGTTAGGTAGTGTTAACGTCAACACCTAGTCCTCTGTTAGGTAGTGTTAACCTCAACACCTAGTCCTCTGTTAGGTAGTGTTAATGTCAACACCTAGTCCTCTGTTAGGTAGTGTTAACATCAACACCTAGTCTTCTGTTAGGTAGTGTTAACGTCAACACCTAGTCCTCTGTTAGATAGTGTTAACGTCAACACCTAGTCCTCTGTTAGGTAGTGTTAACGTCAACACCTAGTCCTCTGTTAGGTAGTGTTAACATCAACACCTAGTCCTCTGTTAGGTAGTGTTAACGTCAACACCTAGTCCTCTGTTAGGTAGTGTTAACGTCAACACCTAGTCCTCTGTTAGGTAGTGTTAACATCAACACCTAGTCCTCTGTTAGGTAGTGTTAACATCAACACCTAGTCCTCTGTTAGGTAGTGTTAACATCAACACCTAGTCCTCTGTTAGGTAGTGTTAACATCAACACCTAGTCCTCTTTTAGGTAGTGTTAACATCAACACCTAGTCCTCTGTTAGGTAGTGTTAACATCAACAACTAGTCATCTGTTAGGTAGTGTTAACATCAACACCTAGTCCTCTGTTAGGTAGTGTTAACATCAACACCTACTCCTCTGTTAGGTAGTGTTAACGTCAACACCTAGTCCTCTGTTAGGTAGTGTTAACATCAACACCTAGTCCTCTGTTAGGTAGTGTTAACATCAACACATAGTCCTCTGTTAGGTAGTGTTAACATCAGCACCTAGTCCTCTGTTAGGTAGTGTTAACATCAACACCTAGTCCTCTGTTAGGTAGTGTTAACATCAACACCTAGTCCTCTTTTAGGTAGTGTTAACATCAACACCTAGTCCTCTGTTAGGTAGTGTTAACATCAACACCTAGTCCTCTGTTAGGTAGTGTTAACATCAACACCTAGTCCTCTGTTAGGTAGTGTTAACATCAACACCTACTCCTCTGTTAGGTAGTGTTAACGTCAACACCTAGTCCTCTGTTAGGTAGTGTTAACATCAACACCTAGTCCTCTGTTAGGTAGTGTTAACATCAACACATAGTCCTCTGTTAGGTAGTGTTAACATCAGCACCTAGTCCTCTGTTAGGTAGTGTTAACATCAACACCTAGTCATCTGTTAGGTAGTGTTAACATCAACACCTAGTCCTCTTTTAGGTAGTGTTAACATCAACACCTAGTCCTCTGTTAGGTAGTGTTAACATCAACACCTAGTCCTCTGTTAGGTAGTGTTAACATCAACACCTAGTCCTCTGTTAGGTAGTGTTAACATCAACACCTAGTCCTCTGTTAGGTAGTGTTAACATCAACACCTAGTCCTCTGTTAGGTAGTGTTAACATCAACACCTAGTCCTCTGTTAGGTAGTGTTAACATCAACACCTAGTCCTCTGTTAGGTAGTGTTAACGTCAACACCTACTCCTCTGTTAGGTAGTGTTAACGTCAACACCTAGTCCTCTGTTAGGTAGTGTTAACGTCAACACCTAGTCCTCTGTTAGGTAGTGTTAACCTCAACACCTAGTCCTCTGTTAGGTAGTGTTAATGTCAACACCTAGTCCTCTGTTAGGTAGTGTTAACGTCAACACCTAGTCCTCTGTTAGGTAGTGTTAACATCAGCACCTAGTCCTCTGTTAGGTAGTGTTAACATCAACACCTAGTCCTCTGTTAGGTAGTGTTAACATCAACACCTAGTCCTCTGTTAGGTAGTGTTAACATCAACACCTAGTCCTCTGTTAGGTAGTGTTAACATCAGCACCTAGTCCTCTGTTAGGTAGTGTTAACATCAACATCTAGTCCTCTGTTAGGTAGTGTTAACGTCAACACCTAGTCCTCTGTTAGGTAGTGTTAACGTCAACACCTAGTCCTCTGTTAGGTAGTGTTAACGTCAGCACCTAGTCCTCTGTTAGGTAGTGTTAACGTCAACACCTAGTCCTCTGTTAGGTAGTGTTAACATCAACACCTAGTCCTCTGTTAGGTAGTGTTAACATCAGCACCTAGTCCTCTGTTAGGTAGTGTTAACATCAACACCTAGTCCTCTGTTAGGTAGTGTTAACATCAACACCTAGTCCTCTGTTAGGTAGTGTTAACATCAGCACCTAGTCCTCTGTTAGGTAGTGTTAACATCAACACCTAGTCCTCTGTTAGGTAGTGTTAACATCAGCACCTAGTCCTCTGTTAGGTAGTGTTAACATCAACACCTAGTCCTCTGTTAGGTAGTGTTAACATCAACACCTAGTCCTCTGTTAGGTAGTGTTAACATCAGCACCTAGTCCTCTGTTAGGTAGTGTTAACATCAACACCTAGTCCTCTGTTAGGTAGTGTTAACATCAGCACCTAGTCCTCTGTTAGGTAGTGTTAACATCAACATCTAGTCCTCTGTTAGGTAGTGTTAACATCAACACCTAGTCCTCTGTTAGGTAGTGTTAACATCAGCACCTAGTCCTCTGTTAGGTAGTGTTAACATCAACACCTAGTCCTCTGTTAGGTAGTGTTAACATCAGCACCTAGTCCTCTGTTAGGTAGTGTTAACATCAGCACCTAGGAGGCAGAGAGGAGGGAGGGAGGAGCCTTGAAAGCGTGATGCTGTTGTTTCACTCCTTATTTTGGTATGCTCACGTGTTTGCACATCTATGTTGTCTGAGAGTCAGAGGCTGTGTGTGTCTGTGTGTGTGCATGCGTGCTTGAGTGTGTGTGTGTGTGTGTGTGTGTGTGTGTGTGTGTGTGTTAGAGAGAGTGTGTGTGTATTGTATGATCTGTGTTTCATGGAAAATACATTTAGAACACTGCAGTGCAATTGAGTGTTTATTTATCTGGGGATATTTATACTGTAGCAGGTCCTTTGAAGGTGTTTGCTACTTTCAGCTAAATCCCCCTCTGAGCACCACTCATCTGGAGGGAGGGAGGGAGGGAGGGAGGGAAGGAAGAAAGACTCAGGACACAGCTAGGCAGGCAGGAGGAACGAAGGTGCCATCAGCCCTGCTGCCCTGCCTGGATGTGTCCCAAATGGCACCCTGTTCCCTATATAGTGCACTACTTTTGAACAGAGTACTATAGGCCCTGGTCAAAAGTAGTGCACTATAAAGGGAATAGGGTGCTATTTGGGACGTAGACATTAACTGTTTTCCTGCCAGTCTGCCAGTGTGTTTACCTGTAATCAGCCATGGTCAAAATCTGGTTACTCTGGCAGACTGTCTATGCAGAGTGAGTGATATCCTACAGAAGCTGTTTAAGGTGTGCTTTGTAAACATTCATACATCATTATAAACTGTGAAAGTGCATTAGATACCTGTGATCAATTGCTTGAGAAACGATATGCTTGACAACATCTCTTAGCCAATAACTGTAAAGAGAGGCCAGTGATTGGATAGTGTGAGTGGACACATTTCAAGCCGGGGAGTGAGGTTACGAGTCCAACTGTGCTACACTACCAAATATTCTGACAACGACTGCAGCACCATGGGGAGTTTTCATCACCAGAAATGCCATATGATAAACTCAGTTAGATGACAGGTAGATAGTTAGCAATACCTACTGTATGTTGTGTAAAAGCTTGGAACATGATAGTCCCGCTGATCTCAGACTAGTGAGAGATGACAGTTCCCTCACTCCCTTCATGTTTAGTCCTTATATCTCTGGACATGTGTAGTGAAGCTCCACTGCTTTTATCTCTCCTGCAGCCTCCCAAATGGTACCCTATTCCCTTTATAGTGCACTACTTAACACCAGGACCAATAGGGAATAGGGTGCCATTTCAGACACAGCCTCAGATTCACATCATTAGCCACCTGAACGTCTCTTATCGCAATTTATTTACCCAGGAATTCTAGGAGTATTTTGCTAACATTATCTGTTTGTTGTCATTTCTATATGTGACAGATGGCGGTTCTATCAATGTATTCCTTCCACACTTAGCATCTAAAAGTGGTTGATCACTAATTGTGAAGCTAGGGATTGTGTCTCTCACTGTCAAAACCCAGTCATTGAGTGATCATTCTACAGCTCTAGCAACCATAGAGACTTCACTCTCTGTCTGTCTGTAGTCTAGAGGGGTGAATCTGTGGTGGTGGTGGTGGTGATGGCAGTGGTGGTGATGGCAGTGGTGGTGATGGCAGAGGTGGTGATGGCGGTGGCGACGGCTGTTTGGGGGCACCGCCTGGCCTAGACCCAGGGAGGATTAACTAACACTGGTCTGCCTTCTCCTCTCTACTCTCTCCCCTCTGCTCTCTCCTCTCTCCTCTCACCTCTCTCCTCTCACCTCTCTGCTCTCTCTTCTCGCCTCGCTCCTCTCTACTCTCTCCCCTCTGCTCTCTCCTCTCTCCTCTCACCTCTCACCTCTCTGCTCTCTCTTCTCGCCTCGCTCCTCTCTGGTCTCTCCTCTCTGGTCTCTCCTCTCTGGTCTCTCCTCTGTGGTCTCTCCTCTCTGGTCTCTCCTCTGTGGTCTCTCCTCTCTGGTCTCTCCTCTCTCCTCTCTCCTCTCTCCTCTCTCCTCTCTGGTCTCTCCTCTCTGGTCTCTCCTCTCTGCTCTCTCCTCTCTCCTCTCTGTATCTCTTCTCTCCTCTCTGGTCTCTCCTCTCCTCTCTGCTCTCTGGTCTCTCTTCTCTCCTCTCTGGTCTCTCCTCTCACCTCTCACCTCTCTCCTCTCACCTCTCTTCTCTCCTCTCTCCTCTCTGCTCTCTCCTCTCTGCTCTCTCCTCTCTCCTCTCTGGTCTCTCCCCTCTCGTCTCTGGTCTCTCTTCTCTCCTCTCTGGTCTCTCCTCTCTGGTGTCTCCTCTCTCCTCTCTCTTCTCCTCTCTCCCCTCTGCTCTCTCCTCTCTGGTCTCTGCTCTCTCCTCTCTGGTCTCTGCTCTCTCCTCTCTGGTCTCTCCTCTCTCATCTCTGGTCTCTCCTCTCCGGTCTCTCTCCTCTCTCCTCTCTGGTCTCTCCTCTCTCCTCTCTGGTTTCTCCTCTCTGCTCTTTCCTCTCCTCTTACCTCTCTCCTCTCTCCTCTCTCCTCTCTGGTCTCTCCTCTCCTCTCTCCTCTCTGGTCCCTCCTCTCTGGTCTCTCCTCTCTGCTCTCTCCTCTCTCCTCTCTGGTTTCTCCTCTCTCATCTCTGGTCTCTCCTCTCTCCTCTCTCCTCTCTCCTCTCTGGTCTCTCCTCTCCTCTCTCCTCTCTGGTCTCTCCTCCACTCCTCTCTCCTCTCTCCTCTCTGGTTTCTCCTCTCTCCTCTCTCCTCTCTGCTCTCTGCTCTCTCTTCTCTCCTCTCTGGTCTCTCCTCTTTCCTCTCTGGTCTCTCCTCTCTGCTCTTTCCTCTCTGGTCTCTCCTCTCCTCTCTGCTCTCTCCTCTTTCCTCTCTCCTCTCTCCTCTCTGTTCTTTCCTCTCTGTTCCCTCCTCTCTCCTCTCTGGTCTCTCCTCTCTCCTCTCTCCTCTCTCTGGTCTCTCCTCTCTCCTCTCTGGTCTCTCCTCTCTCCTCTCTCCTCTCTGGTCTCTCCTCTCTGGTCTCTCCTCTCTCCTCTCTCCTCTCTCCTCTCTGGTCTCTCCTCTCTCCTCTCTCTCCTCTCTGGTCTCTCCTCTCTCCTCTCTGGTCTCTCCTCTCTCCTCTCTCCTCTCTGGTCTCTCCTCTCTGGTCTCTCCTCTCTCCTCTCTCCTCTCTCCTCTCTGGTCTCTCCTCTCTCCTCTCTGGTCTCTCCTCTCTGGTCTCTCCTCTCTCCTCTCTCCTCTCTGGTCTCTCCTCTCTGGTCTCTCCTCTCTCCTCTCTCCTCTCTCCTCTTTGGTCTCTCCTCTCTCCTCTCCCCTCTTTCCTCTCTCCTCTCTGCTCTCTCCTCTCTCCTCTCACCTCTCTCCTCTCACCTCTCTGCTCTCTCTTCTCGCCTCGCTCCTCTCTACTCTCTCCCCTCTGCTCTCTCCTCTCACCTCTCTGCTTTCTCTTCTCGCCTCGCTCCTCTCTGGTCTCTCCTCTGTGGTCTCTCCTCTCTGGTCTCTCCTCTCTGGTTTCTCCTATCTCATCTCTGGTCTCTCCTCTCTACTCTCTCCTCTCTCCTCTCTCCTCTCTGGTCTCTGCTCTCTCCTCTCTGGTCTCTGCTCTCTCCTCTCTGGTCTCTCCTCTCTCATCTCTGGTCTCTCCTCTCCGGTCTCTCTCCTCTCTCCTCTCTGGTCTCTCCTCTCTCCTCTCTGGTTTCTCCTCTCTGCTCTTTCCTCTCCTCTTACCTCTCTCCTCTCTCCTCTCTGGTCTCTCCTCTCCTCTCTCCTCTCTGGTCTCTCCTCTCTGGTCTCTCCTCTCTCCTCTCTCCTCTCTCCTCTCTGGTTTCTCCTCTCTCATCTCTGGTCTCTCCTCTCTACTCTCTCCTCTCTCCTCTCTCCTCTCTGGTCTCTCCTCTCCTCTCTCCTCTCTGATCTCTCCTCCACTCCTCTCTCCTCTCTCCTCTCTGGTTTCTCCTCTCTCCTCTCTCCTCTCTCCTCTCTGCTCTCTCTTCTCTCCTCTCTGGTCTCTCCTCTTTCCTCTCTGGTCTCTCCTCTCTGCTCTTTCCTCTCTGGTCTCTCCTCTCCTCTCTGCTCTCTCCTCTTTCCTCTCTCCTCTCTCCTCTCTGTTCTTTCCTCTCTGTTCCCTCCTCTCTCCTCTCTCCTCTCTGGTCTCTCCTCTCTCCTCTCTCCTCTCTCTCCTCTCTGGTCTCTCCTCTCTCCTCTCTGGTCTCTCCTCTCTCCTCTCTCCTCTCTGGTCTCTCCTCTCTGGTCTCTCCTCTCTCCTCTCTCCTCTCTGGTCTCTCCTCTCTCCTCTCTGGTCTCTCCTCTCTCCTCTCTGGTCTCTCCTCTCTCCTCTCTCCTCTCTCCTCTCTGGTCTCTCCTCTCTCCTCTCTGGTCTCTCATCTCTCCTCTCTCCTCTCTGGTCTCTCCTCTCTCCTCTCCCCTCTTTCCTCTCTCCTCTCTGCTCTCTCCTCTCTCCTCTCACCTCTCTCCTCTCACCTCTCTGCTCTCTCTTCTCGCCTCGCTCCTCTCTACTCTCTCCCCTCTGCTCTCTCCTCTCACCTCTCTGCTCTCTCTTCTCGCCTCGCTCCTCTCTGGTCTCTCCTCTGTGGTCTCTCCTCTCTGGTCTCTCCTCTCTGGTTTCTCCTATCTCATCTCTGGTCTCTCCTCTCTACTCTCTCCTCTCTCCTCTCTCCTCTCTGGTCTCTGCTCTCTCCTCTCTGGTCTCTGCTCTCTCCTCTCTGGTCTCTCCTCTCTCATCTCTGGTCTCTCCTCTCCGGTCTCTCTCCTCTCTCCTCTCTGGTCTCTCCTCTCTCCTCTCTGGTTTCTCCTCTCTGCTCTTTCCTCTCCTCTTACCTCTCTCCTCTCTCCTCTCTCCTCTCTGGTCTCTCCTCTCCTCTCTCCTCTCTGGTCTCTCCTCTCTGGTCTCTCCTCTCTCCTCTCTCCTCTCTCCTCTCTGGTTTCTCCTCTCTCATCTCTGGTCTCTCCTCTCTACTCTCTCCTCTCTCCTCTCTCCTCTCTCCTCTCTGGTCTCTCCTCTCCTCTCTCCTCTCTGGTCTCTCCTCCACTCCTCTCTCCTCTCTCCTCTCTGGTTTCTCCTCTCTCCTCTCTCCTCTCTCCTCTCTGCTCTCTCTTCTCTCCTCTCTGGTCTCTCCTCTTTCCTCTCTGGTCTCTCCTCTCTGCTCTTTCCTCTCTGGTCTCTCCTCTCCTCTCTGCTCTCTCCTCTTTCCTCTCTCCTCTCTCCTCTCTGTTCTTTCCTCTCTGTTCCCTCCTCTCTCCTCTCTCCTCTCTGGTCTCTCCTCTCTCCTCTCTCCTCTCTCTCCTCTCTGGTCTCTCCTCTCTCCTCTCTGGTCTCTCCTCTCTCCTCTCTCCTCTCTCCTCTCTGGTCTCTCCTCTCTGGTCTCTCCTCTCTCCTCTCTCCTCTCTGGTCTCTCCTCTCTCCTCTCTGGTCTCTCCTCTCTCCTCTCTGGTCTCTCCTCTCTCCTCTCTGGTCTCTCCTCTCTCCTCTCTGGTCTCTCATCTCTCCTCTCTCCTCTCTGGTCTCTCCTCTCTCCTCTCCCCTCTTTCCTCTCTGCTCTCTCCTCTCTCCTCTCTGCTCTCTCCTCTCTCCTCTCACCTCTCTCCTCTCACCTCTCTGCTCTCTCTTCTCGCCTCGCTCCTCTCTACTCTCTCCCCTCTGCTCTCTCCTCTCACCTCTCTGCTCTCTCTTCTCGCCTCGCTCCTCTCTGGTCTCTCCTCTGTGGTCTCTCCTCTCTGGTCTCTCCTCTGTGGTCTCTCCTCTCTGGTCTCTCCTCTGTGGTCTCTCCTCTCTGGTCTCTCCTCTCCCCTCTCTCCTCTCTCCTCTCTCCTCTCTCCTCTCTCCTCTTTCCTCTCTGGTCTCTCCTCTCTCCTCTCTGGTCTCTCCTCTCTCCTCTCTGGTCTCTCTTCTCTCCTCTCTGGTCTCTCCTCTCCTCTCTCCTCTCTGGTCTCTCTTCTCTCCTCTCTGGTCTCTCCTCTCACCTCTCACCTCTCTCCTCTCACCTCTCTCCTCTCCTCTCTCCTCTCTGCTCTCTCCTCTCTGCTCTCTCCTCTCTCCTCTCTGGTCTCTCCCCTCTCGTCTCTGGTCTCTCTTCTCTCCTCTCTGGTCTCTCCTCTCTCTATCCACTTTCCTCTCCCCCCTCTCTCTCTCCTC
Source organism: Coregonus lavaretus (assembly GCF_964263955.1). Lineage (NCBI taxonomy): Eukaryota > Metazoa > Chordata > Actinopteri > Salmoniformes > Salmonidae > Coregonus > Coregonus lavaretus. The sequence continues at coordinate 4,320 of NW_028162239.1, read as the reverse complement.
TCTGGTGTCTCCTCTCTCCTCTCTCTTCTCCTCTCTCCCCTCTGCTCTCTCCTCTCTGGTCTCTGCTCTCTCCTCTCTGGTCTCTGCTCTCTCCTCTCTGGTCTCTCCTCTCTCATCTCTGGTCTCTCCTCTCCGGTATCTCTCCTCTCTCCTCTCTGGTCTCTCCTCTCTCCTCTCTGGTTTCTCCTCTCTGCTCTATCCTCTCCTCTTTCCTCTCTCCTCTCTCCTCTCTGGTCTCTCCTCTCCTCTCTCCTCTCTGGTCTCTCCTCTCTGGTCTCTCCTCTCTGCTCTCTCCTCTCTCCTCTCTCCTCTCTGGTTTCTCCTCTCTCATCTCTGGTCTCTCCTCTCTCCTCTCTCCTCTCTCCTCTCTGGTCTCTCCTCTCCTCTCTCCTCTCTGGTCTCTCCTCCACTCCTCTCTCCTCTCTCCTCTCTGGTTTCTCCTCTCTCCTCTCTCCTCTCTTCTCTCCTCTCTGGTCACTCCTCTTTCCTCTCTGGTCTCTCCTCTCTGCTCTTTCCTCTCTGGTCTCTCCTCTCCTCTCTGCTCTCTCCTCTTTCCTCTCTCCTCTCTCCTCTCTGTTCTTTCCTCTCTGTTCCCTCCTCTCTCCTCTCTGGTCTCTCCTCTCTCCTCTCTCCTCTCTCCTCTCTGGTCTCTCCTCTCTCCTCTCTCCTCTCTGGTTTCTCCTCTCTCCTCTCTGGTCTCTCCTCTCCGGTCTCTCTCCTCTCTCCTCTCTGGTCTCTCCTCTCTCCTCTCTGGTCTCTCCTCTCTGGTCTCTCCTCTCTCATCTCCTCTCCTCTCTCTCCTCTCTGCTCTTTCCTTCTCTGGTCTCTCCTCTCTGGTCTCTCCTCTCTCCTCTCTCCTCTCTGGTCTCTCCTCTCTCCTCTCTGGTCTCTCCTCTCTGGTCTCTCCTCTCTCCTCTCTGGTCTCTCCTCTCTCCTCTTTCCTCTCTCCTCTCTGGTCTCTCCTCTCTCCTCTCTCCTCTCTGGTTTCTCCTCTCTCCTCTCTGGTCTCTCCTCTCTCCTCTCTGGTCTCTCCTCTCTGGTCTCTCCTCTCTCCTCTCTCCTCTCTCCTCTCCCCTCTCTGGTCTCTCCTCTCTCCTCTCTCCTCTCTCCTCTCTGGTCTCTCCTCTCTGGTCTCTCCTCTCTCCTCTCCTCTCTCCTCTCTCCTCTCTCCTCTCTGGTCTCTCCTCTCCCCTCTCTGGTCTCTCCTCTCCCCTCTCTCCTCTCTCCTCTCTGGTCTCTCCTCTCTCTCTCTGGTCTCTCCTCTCTCATCTCCTCTCCTCTCTCTCCTCTCTGCTCTTTCCTCTCTGGTCTCTCCTCTCCTCTCTGCTCTCTCCTCTTTCCTCTCTCCTCTCTCCTCTCTGGTCTCTCCTCTCTGTTCCCTCCTCTCTCCTCTCTGGTCTCTCCTCTCTCCTCTCTGGTCTCTCCTCTCTCCTCTCTGGTTTCTCCTCTCTGGTCTCTCCTCTCTGGTCTCTCCTCTCTGGTCTCTCCTCTCTCCTCTCCTCTCCTCTCTCCTCTCTCCTCTCTGGTCTCCTCTCTACTCTCCTCTCCTCTCTCCTCTCTCCTCTCTCCTCTCTGGTCTCTCCTCTCTCCTCTCTGGTCTCTCCTCTCTCCTTTCTCCTCTCTCCTCTCTCCTCTCTCCTCTCTGGTCTCTCCTCTCTGCTCGCTCCTCTCTCTTCTCTCCTCTCCTCTCTGGTCTCCTCTCTCCTCTCTCCTCTCTCCTCTCTGGTCTCCTCTCTCCTCTCTCCTCTCTGCTCTCTCCTCTCTGGTCCCTCCCTGCTGCTCTCCCTGCCAGAGGAAAGAAAATACCTGGAGCTGGATATCAGTGCTTAGCGCTGACATTTTGGCTAAGTCTGCTGGATGTGAGTTTGTGTTTGATCTGGTGCTACACCCAGCCAACTAAAACACAGAGAGACTCAAAGGTTATTACATTTTAGTGTGTAAGGTATGTTTCCACATAAACCCCTGTTCCCTCATAGAAAGCTTTAGTTCTTTTCCAAGCTGACTTTTCTCAAGCCTTAAAGCAGCCAGGGGAATATTTATTTTCTTCAGTTATGGTTGTTATTGGTGTTATTATATGGTGTCTTTATAGACCAACCGCTCTTAATTGAATAAATTGTTTTAATCAGTCGTTTTCGTGGTAGTATGTGTAGAGGTGTAGAGTGTTTGAACGTAATGTCGGTGGAAAGTAAGTAAATGTGGCCAACCCAGCTGCCCTTACTTACTCACTTCTGAATTTGATTTATTAAGATTAGAAAGTCAGATATTTTCTGTGAAATCAACCTGAGGGAACTTGAAGTGGCTCTGTGTAAAAAGGTCACCACTCAACATATAAACATGACATATATTACTCTAACCGGCTGATGTCATGAGCATCTCTCCTAGCTAGCTTATATTACACCCAGTCCTTTGTTATCCTCTTATGAAGAAAAAGATGCCTTGGGAGGGAGGGTGCATTCCAAATGGCACCCTGTTCTATTCCCTTTATAGGTCAAAAATAGTGCACTATAAAGGGAATAGGGTGCCATTTGGGATGCAGCCAGGGGGTCACTCCCCCCCACCCCAGGAGGGAGTCCCTCCCCTGAATGCTTTAGAAACTTCATCCTCTCTCCACATTCCAGAGGCTGATGTCCCGCTAGGTCTGCTGTGAGCTAGGGAGGGGAGACACAGCCCCACACTACAGACACACACCCTAAACCTGTCTGCCTGCCTGCCTGCCTGCCTGCCTGCCTGTCCTGTCTGTCTGTCTGTCTGTCTGTCTGTCTGTCTGTCTGTCTGCCTGCCTGCAAGTCTGTCTTTCTGCCTGCCTGCCTGTCTGTCTGTCTGTCTGTCTGTATGTCTGCCTGCCTGCCTGTCTGCAAGTCTGTCTGTCTGTCTGTCTGCCTGCCTGCCTGTTTGAGCACAAAACAAACACTAGGGCCAGGAAGAAAAGAAGTGAAGAACACATAGAGATAGAGAGAGGGAGGGGGAGGCAGAGTAGGAGACAGGATAGAGAGCGACAGAGAGGGGGAGAGAGAAAGAGAGAGAGAAAGAGAGAGGGAATGAGAGAGAGAATGAGAGAGAGAGAGAGGAGAGAGAGAGAGAGAGAGAGAGAGAGAGAGAGAGAGAGAGAGAGAGAGAGAGAGAGAACGAGAGAGAGAGAACGAGAGAGAGAGAGAGAGAGAGAGAGAGAGAGGGGGAGAGAGAGAACGAGAGAGGACGAGAGAGAGAGAGAGAGAGAGAGAGAGAGGGGGAGAGAGAGAGAACGAGAGAGAGAGAGAGAGAGAGAGAGAGAGAGAGAGAGAGAGAGAGATATGATGGGCTGGTTGTTTGCACATTATTTGGATGTGATGCTGCTTAACCTCTTTTGAAGACCGCAGGCTACATGGGAGTCCCACTGGGGCTGAAACACTACACCTCTCGCTAGAGCTTTAAAGGGACGATCTGGTACATACATTTAGGGATTTTTGTGGTGGGGTGATGGCTTTGTTGTTGTCTGAACCCCATATTGCCCCTTTAACTGTAGAGAACACATCCCTATTAGCTGTTCTGGAGTCTTATGGCTTGGGGATAGAAGCTGTTAAGAAGCCTTCTAGACCTAGACTTGGCGCTCCGGTACCGCTTGCCGTGCGGTAGCAGAGAGAACAGTCTATGACTAGGGTGGCTGGAGTCTTTGACAATTTTTAGGGCCTGCTTCTGTCTCTTAGGCTGTGGTGTTGATGCAGCACAGTGTATAATATGATGGATCAGGAGTCCCTTGAGAGACTATAGAGAGGTATTACAATGAGTTTTAATGGTCCTTCAAAGATACAATGTCTTTGGGGTTAGAGCACACATTGATTTGACAATAGAGGTAACCTTGAAACATAACTGTGGAAAATAGAATACAGGAAGGTGACATTAATATGCTAATGTAGCTAATGTAGTTCTTCAGTAAATACCCACGTTCCCTCTCGCCTTCCTTTTTTATTTCCACAATATAAGTCAGTGTTGGTTTCAAACGAAAAACTAATCCCACATCCCCTTCAGTCCAAGTTCAATGTCTCTTTCTCTCTGTCTCTCTGTCTCTCTGTCTCTATTTATCTCTGTCTCTCTTTCTCTCTGTCTCTCTGTCTCTCTTTCTCTCTGTCTCTCTGTCTCTCTTTCTCTCTGTCTCTCTTTCTCTCTGTCTCTCTGTCTCTCTGTCTCTGTCTCTCCTTCTCTCTGTCTCTCTGTCTCTCTGTCTCTCTTTATCTCTGTCTCTCTTTCTCTCTGTCTCTCTGTCTCTCTTTCTCTCTGTCTCTCTTTCTCTCTTTCTCTCTGTCTCTCTTTCTCTCTGTCTCTCTTTCTCTCTGTCTCTCTGTC
>NW_028162240.1:0-8176 GCF_964263955.1 Coregonus lavaretus | reverse complement strand
AGAGAGAGAGAGAGAGAGAGAGAGAGAGAGAGGAGAGAGAGAGAGAGAAGAGAGAGAGAGAGAGAGAGAGAGAGAGAGAGAGAGAGAGAGTCCGCCCGCTCACCAACCAAGAAATCACAAATTGGGACAATCACCAAATTGAGACTCTGCATGCAGAATTCTGTAAGAATATCCTCAGTGTTTATTATCTATTTCACTTGCTTTGGCAATGTAAACATATCTTTCCCATGCCAATAAAGCCCCTTAAATTGAAATTGAATTGAGAGAGACAGAGAGAGAGAAAATCCTAGACATGAAATGCTAATACAGCTGGTTTCATTCCTTAACATATCAATACCTCTTGTACACAGTGACAGATATGAGATATGAAATCCAAGCCCTATACTGTGTCACACATTACTGTCAATCACACACACTACCATAGGGATTCAATATACAGTAGGCTTCTCTCTCTGTCACTTAACTGGCCTATTCAATATAGATCACATTATATTTCAACATCCTCCACTGTCTCATCCAGTCAGGCGGTGTTAGAGACCTAATGATTGGTTAAGCAGCTAGCGCCCTATTTGAGTAATACTGTATGCTCTCAAATCCGATTTGCTACTGGCTGTCAGCTGTTAATTGAGCTGAATGTTATCGTTAGTATTAATCTGTTTTAGCGGTGGTGTGTGTTTGATCCCGGTCTGCTCTGGATCCTACTAGCCACGGCGCCTTTAAACCTACAAAATGGGCTTTGGGTGAGCGCTAGCTAGCGCTAATGCCTGTGTGTTCATGTGTGAATAATGTGTGTTCATGTGTATTTTTTTGTGTACATGTTAAAATAAATATGTGTGTTTGGCACCATGCTCTGTTTTCACCCATGTTGCACTGCACGTGATTAGAACCAATCCAGTTTGACCTTTGAACTCAGTGTAGCGGCCCACCGACCTGTATATCATGTACAATATCAACAACCACATAGTTTCCTAGCCATGTTGGAGACATGTGGTCGCCAGGTGCCATTGGATCACCCAGTAAACCAGCTCAGTGCACATCAGACCATTGGCGCAGCCATAGAGAGAATACAACTAAATACACTATTCCCAGTCGTTCACACCTCGTTTCACTTTGTAATCATTACCCTTTAGCAAAGCAGGTGTCAGGAGAGCTGGCCCATAGAAATTGTATTGAGCTGGAGAGATTATCCAATGTGTGACTGAGTAAATCAACTCTCCCCGTCCATACTACTGTTCATACAGGCAAAGGCTACTACTGTGCTGCCTATCCCAAATGCTATACTAGGGTTAGGTTAACCCTCCATAGTACCAGCTACAGCTAACCACAAAGATGTTGATTCCTATCTGTTCACTCCTACTAGAATATTAGTCAGATTTGTTGATGTAGTATTAACTCAGGGATCCTGACACTCTCCAGTGAGAGAGGTATTTTAAGGAGGAGACAACAACCTTTTGATATTTACTGTTTAAGTACCTCTCCTCCCATACGACACTTTGATACTTGTGTATAATCATTTGTGTTCCATCAGCACCTCATTAGTATTGTAGCAGTGTGTCATGGTAGTGGGCCTGTGGCTATGTTCTGTCTTTAGTATTCTAGCAGTGTGTCATGGTAGTGGGCCTGTGGCTATGTTCTGTCTTTAGTGTTCTAGCAGTGTGTCATAGTAGTGGGCCTGTGGCTATGTTCTGTCTTTAGTATTCTAGCAGTGTGTCATAGTAGTGGGCCTGTGGCTATGTTCTGTCTTTAGTATTCTAGCAGTGTGTCATAGTAGTGGGCCTGTGGCTATGTTCTGTCTTTAGTATTGGTATTTCACTGCTGCATTTAGTTTGATTTGGTTCCTGGGTGTATTGTACAGTGTGAACAGTGTTATATGCAGTACTTTTTCTGAATGGCTGTGTGTGTGCATATCGGATTGCACTTAGCTCTGATATTCAGTGCCAAACACTCTCCTCGCACTCAGCCTCCCATCGCCCGTGAAGAGGCAGGAGCACAGTGAACGAGAGGATGACTAGAGGGGCAGTCAGCCAGGCAATGAGAGAATTGACCAATGGCGAGATCCTCCAGATGATAGTCAATGTGTTCTCCTCTCCCGGCCCGGTCCAGTCCTCAGAACGGGCACAGCAACACATCCATCCAGCTACTGAGAGGTGGATTCATCAACACGTTTGTTTCGCCCCAAATGGAGTTTCTACATTGTCTATTTTCCCTGGCATATTTTCAAGGTGGCTTCCAGCATCTGCATTACAAGGATTTAGACTTCCATTCAAACCCATTTTTTTGCCGATAGAGGAGATTTCTGGAAACGTAGACTATTTGTTACTATTTAGACATTTACATTTTAGTGGACGCTCTTATCCAGAGCGACTTTCAGGAGCAATTAGTGTTAAGTGCCTTGCTCAAGGGCACATCAACAGATTTTTCACCTAGTTGGCTCGGGGATTAGAACCAGCGACCTTTCAGTTACTGGCACAACGCTCTTAACCACTAAGCTACCTGCCGCACCACATATTTGAGAGACCTGAAGCGACATTATGAGCCTTGGATTGTGACATTGTTGTCACTTGAAACACTTTCAATCATCCACTAAAAACCACTGCGATTTTAAGCTGTTACACTTTGACTGACTGTGTGCTGAAACGTAAACTCTATAGGTTAGTTTCTCGGACACAGATTAAGCCTGGTCCTGGATTTAAAAGCTATTTCAATGGAGATTTTCTATTGAACATGCTTTATAGTCTAACAGTAGGCTTAATCTGGCTCCAGGAAACTGTCCCTTTGTGTAATAAAACACGTAACACAATCAATTCATATGTGGTTCTATTGTTGCATGGTGTCGAATCTCTCCACCCTCCCAGTCCCTCATCAGGAGTAGAGTAATGAGAGAGGCTCCCAGAGAGGCTCCCAGGACACCAGTCCTCTTATGGCTTCCTGGAAACAGAGATTAAACCAATCCAATTCAGCTAGCCTTTATGTCATGTTTTCACAACGAGGTTGCTCTGGGACACAGAAAGGCAAATGTTGGCAGAAAAATGTAGGGACGTTGAAATGTTCAATTGTTTGTTTTACGTAACCAAGTGCTGCTGACGCACTGAACTAAATATGTTGTTGCTTCATCAGGGTGAGCTTTTCTGTATTGGTTCCATCAAATGTTATGGTTTGGCTTGACAGTCACACACACAAACACACACACACACACACACACATGCGCACACACACACACGTACACACACACACACTTATGTTCTCACACACGTGACTCATCAAGTGGGAGTGTGTGTGCGTGCCTGCGTTTGTTTGCGGGCCTGCGTGTGTGTGCACGCGTGTGCATGTGTGTGTGAGAACAGTTGTGTGTGTGTGTGTGCATGCCTTTGGTGTGCATACATGCATGAGAACAGTAGTGTGTGTGTGTGTGTGTGTGTCATATACATTGAGTGTACAAAACATTAAGATTAAAACATCTTTCCATGACAGACTGACCAGGTGAATCCAGGTGAAAGCTATGATCCCTTATTGATGTCACCTGTTAAATCCATTTCAATCAGTGTAGATGAAGGGGAGGAGAGGTTAACTGGCTCAAATAGCAGACAAATCAGCCTGTTATCAAGCCTTAGTTAACGTTTGGAAAAAATTATGTTTGACCAGATAAAATGCTATTTTACAGTAAACAAATTGACAACAGACTTTCAGCACGCTTCTAGGCAGTGGTGGAAAAAGTACTCAAAAGTCATACTTGAGTAAAATGTAAAGATACCTTAATAGAAAATAACTCAAGTAAAAGTGAAAGTCACCCAGTAAAATACTACTTGAGTAAAAATCTAAAAGTATTTGGTTTTAAATATACTTAAGTATCAAAAGTAAATGGAATTGCTCAAATTTACTTAAGTATCAAAAGTAAAAGTATTAATAATTTCAAAATCCTTTTATAATGCAAACCGGACAGCACAATGTTTTAAATTTTTTTTTTTTTTTTTTTTTTTTTTTTTTTTTTTTTTTTTTACGGATACCCAGGGGCACACTACACACTCTGACATTAATTTACAAACAAAGCATTTGTGTTGAGTGAGTCCGCCAGATCAGAGGCTGTAGGGATGACCAGGAATGTTGTCTTGATAAGTGCGTGAATTGGACCATTTTCCAAGTACTTTTGAGTGTCAGGGAAAATGTATGGAGTAAAAAGTACATTATTTTCTGTGAAGTAAAAGTTGTCAAAAATATAAATAGTAAAGTAAAGATACCCCAAAAACTACTTAAGTAGTACTTTAAAGTATTTTTACTTAAGTACTTTACACCACTGCTTATAGGGAAGGACATTCAACAAGCACAGCACTGACACAAATGACTGATGATTGGCTGAGAGAAATTGATGATCAAAAAATTGTGGGGGTTGTTTGTGCGGCTTTTGACATTATCGATCATAGCCTGTTGCTGGAAAAACGTATGTTTTATGGCTTTACACACCCTGCTATATTGTGGATAAAGAGTTACCTGTCTAACAGAACACAGAGGGTGTTCTTTAATTGAAGCCTCTCCAACAAAATCCAGGTATAATCAGTAATTCCCCAGGGCAGCTGTCTAGGCCCCTTACTTTTTTCAATCTTTACTAACAGCATGCCACTGGCTTTCAGTAAAGCCAGTGTGTCCGTGTATGCGGATGACTCAACACTATACACGTCAGCTACCACAGCGACTGAAATTACAGCAACAATTAACGATGAGCTGCAGTTAGTTTCAGAATGGGTGGCAAGGACTAAGTTAGTCCTAAATATCTCAAAAACTAAAAGCATTCTATTTGGGACAAATAATTTACTAAACCCTAAACCTCAACTAAATCTTGTAATGAATAATGTGGAAATTGAGCAAGTTGAGGAGACTAAATTGCTTGGAGTAACACTGGATTGTAAACTGTTGTGGTCAAAACATATAGAAACAACAGTAGCTAGGATGGGGAGAAGTATGTCTATAATAAAGCAATGCTCTGCATTCTTAACAGCACTATCAACAAGGCAGGTCCTGCAGGCCCTAGTTTTGTCACACCTGGACTACTGTTCAGTCGTGTGGTCAGGTGCCACAAAGAGGGACTTAGAAAAATTGCAATTGGCTCAGAACAGGGCAGCACGGCTGGCCCTTGGATATACACAGAGAGCTAACATTAATAATATGCATGTCAATCTCTCCTGGCTCAAAGTGGAGGAGAGATTGACTTCATCACTACTTGTGTTTGTGAGAGGTATTGACATGTTGAATGCACCGAGCTGTCTGTTTGAACTACTGGCACACAGCTTGGACACATGCATACCCCACAAGACATGCCACCAGAGGTCTCTTCACAGTCCCCAAGTCAAGAACAGACTATGGGAGGCGCACAGTACTACATAGAGCTATGACTACATGGAACTCTATTCCACATCAAGTAACTCATGCCAGCAGTAAAATTAGATTTAAAAAACAGATACAAATACACCTTATGGAACAGCGGGTACTGTGAAGCAACACAAACATAGACACATGCATACGCACTATACACACATGTACACATGGATTTTGTGTTATAGAATGTGGTAGTAGAGTAGAGGCCTGAGGGCACACACTTAAAATGTTGTGAAATCTGTTATGAATGTATTGTAATGTTTTTAAAATGTATAACTGCCTTCATTTTGCTGGACCCCAGGAAGAGTAGCTGCTGCCTTGGCAGGAACTAATGGAGATCCATAATAAATACAAATACAAATGAAGGATTTTTAAGCCTTGATACAATTGAGATATGGATTGTGTATGTGTGCCATTCAGAGGGTGAATGGGCAAGACAAAAGTTTTAAGTGCCTTTGAACGGGGTATGGTAGTACGTGCCAGGTGCACCGGCTTGGGTCAAGAACTGCAAAGCTGCTAGGTTTTTCACACTCAACAGTTTCCCGTGTGTATCAAGAATGGTCCACCACCAAAAGGACATCCAGCCAACTTAACACAACTGTTGGAAGCATTGGAGTCAACATGGGCCAGCATCCCTGTGGAATGCTTTCGACACCTTGTATTAACTCAGGGATCCTAACATTCTCCAGTAAGATAAGTATTCTAAGGAGGAGACAGCAACCTTTTGATATACACTGAATTGAGGCTGTTCTGAGTGCAAAATGATGGTGATGGGGGGGTGCACAACTCAATATTATCAATCTTAATGTTTTGTACACTCAGTGTATACAGTCCCTTTATATTTACATTTTAGTCATTTAGCAGACGCTCTTATCCAGAGCGATTTACAGTTAGCGAGTGCATACATTTTCATACTGGCCCCCGTGGGAATCGAACCCACAACCCTGGCGTTGCAAGCACCATGCTCTACCAACTGAGCTACACAGGGCCTTCAGCAAGTATTCCATCTCCAGAGAAGTAATGACATCTACAATAGTACTCCTTCCAGCCCTCTCCTCCTCCCCAGCCTCCTCCTCCTCCACAGCCACAGCCTCCCCAGCCCCAGCCTCCCCAGCCCCAGCCCTAGCCTCCTCCCCAGCCCCAGCCCCAGCCCCCTTCCCAGCCTCAGCCCCAGCCTCCTCCCCAGACCCAGCCCTAGCCTCCTCCCCAGACCCAGCCCCAGCCCCAGCCCCCTTCCCAGCCTCAGCCCCAGCCTCCTCCCTGCACACTCCTAATCACAGAGTCATGATGGAGCTCACATGTGATTTAACCTGTCAGTACAACCTTTCAGAGAGAAAGAGAGAGAGACAGAAACAGAGACTGCTCATTAGTGTTTTGACTAAGTGTTTTCTCTAAAATTTCCCCTGATATATTGACAAAAACCTTTGATCTGACAGTCAGTTTACAGGATAGCTCTGCTGCCAAATGTCCAGTCCAGTCATTCTCTGTTCTGCCCTTTCATCGCTCTCTCACAACCCTCTCTAATGCCAGCCCACACAGCTGTGCACCGTGGCACGCGCCCTCTGCCTTCGGTCTCTCCCCTCTGGTGTGTGTGTGTGTGCCTGACGTTAGCTGAGACGGGCATTCCAGGAAGCTTGCTCGCTCGGAGGAGCAGGCGGGGCCGTAAACAGCAACACCACCCAAGGCCTCTTTGATGGGCCGTGACTCACAGAGGTGTGAGTGTGTGTGGGTGCAGGCATGAGTGTGTGTGTGTCCTTATTAGAGAGGGTAGGGGGCGCCCTATAGGCTCAGCCTGTGGTGTGTGTGGTGTTCATGGTGTCAGGGCCAGCAGCAGAGCAGGAGGTAGGGGGTGTAATCAGTAATCAGAGCACATCACCCAGCCTCTCTCTTGATGAGTAAATAGAACAGGGTGGCTGAACCCCTCTGACTGCAGGAGTTCCTGCAGATTCATAGCCCCCTTCATAAAGTTTGACCTAAATGAATTACTTTCCAGTGGAAAATCGTGAGTGCGGCCCGTGACCATTTTGTGTGCCATTTTAAGAAATCGGTAGCATTAGTGGGAATGGTTTTCTTATGTCCACTACATCTTATGACCTCTGTGGTAATGGAATGAGACTGGGAGAGTTTCAGCACAAAATGTCCCTAGCCATAGGAAAACATGAGCAAGCATTCCTTTTTTTAAAGACATTTGTTTCTGTGGTTGTGAGAGATGGCATAGTTGTGTACAGTAATGACTATTACTTTGCTCTGACTCACACAAACTTGATATTCATTGATATTCAAACAGTGATTGATATTCACATTAGAGCAACAAAGAACTGTCTGAGACTAAGCTGTGAATATCCATAAAAGTATGTCGATCTGATAGTTGGCTTATGCTGCTAATTCACTGAAATGAATACTGACAGCATTGACAACTCAACAGAGGAAGATGATGTATTTTAAGCACGTTTGAGGGTTATTTTAAGTCCTTTCTACACATATCTGGTGATGAATCTGTTGAGTAGAGTTGGGGAGGATTGGTTCAAGGCGATCATGTGACTCATACTCCTACTGGAGAGAGAGAGAGTAAGAGAAAGAGAAAATGAAAGACCCAAAATAAAATCTGCAAGTTCATTCTTGCTCTGCTTCAAAGAAAACCTAAAGTTCACCTCGGCTCACTGTCGCCACGGTGCCTGCAGGGTGACGCGACACGACAAAAATACAAAATCACGAGGCAGAGCCACACTAAAAATATTGGCATAGATTCAACCGCTTGTATTTTCACAATGGCTATTTTAGTAATGCATACCAGCGGCTATAGACCTAT